>NC_081858.1:17725090-17965090 GCF_963259705.1 Myotis daubentonii
GCCACAGGTGGGAACTGCCCATGTGCCCACTGATGAAAGAGAGAATAAGCAAAACATGGAATATATATACATATACATATGTATGTATGTATATACACACACACACATGTATGTATGTATATTTATATGTATATACACACATATATATGTATGTATATGAATGTGCATGTACATATGTATATGCATATGTATGTATATGTATATGTGTGTGTATATATGTATCTATATATATAAAAGTCTAAGCGACCACTGTTAGACCAGTAGCTATGACGTGCACTGACCACCAGGGGGCAGATGCTCAACGTACAGGCATGGGAATATGGGACAGACTGATGAATCTCAGAGGGAAGGGGGCACAGGGAGGGTGGGAAGAGATTAACCAAAGATCTTATATGCATACTAGAGGCCCAGTGCACAGATTTGTGCACCAGTGGGGTTCCTCAGCCTGGCCTGTGGGGATAGGGTGGAAACTGGCAATCTGACATCCCCCAAGGAATCCCAAATTGCGAGAGGGTGCGGGCCAATCTGAGGGTGCAGGCTGCTGGTGCATGAATCTGTGCACTGGTCCTCTAGTATTATATAAATAGATTATTATTCAGCCTTATGAAGGAAAAATACTCTGACACCTGGTATGAGCTTTGAAGACCTTATGCCAATTAAATAAGCCAGTCACAAAAGATAAATAATGTATAATTTCACTTATGTAAGGTAATCAGAGTAGTCGGACTCACAGAATGAAAGTCGTGTTGGGGTGTGCGGGGGCCAGTGGGGAGGGGGAGAATGGGGAGTTGCTGTTTAATGGGTATGTTTCTGTCTGGGAAGGTGAAACGCTCTGGAGATGGATGGGATGATGGTTGTACAACCATAAGGATATATTTAATACCACTCAACCATACACTTAAAAATGGTGAAATGGCAAATGTTATGTTATATGTATATTTACCCACAACCTTAAAAAATAAATTAACATTAGGGGAAATAAAATAAAGGGTATATTGAGTTTTAAATACTCTCTTTGAAAATCTTTGGTAAATCCAAAATTATTTCCACCCCCCTAAAATGTAAGTTTATTTAAGAAAAATAAAAACACTATTGGACAATTTCATGAACAACAACAACAAAGATGTTTCTGGCCTCCATACTGCACTGTGGTAGCGTCTCTGGGATTAGGAGAGGGGAGTGTAAGAGGCCTCATTTTTACTAAGTTCTAAAATTTTTATTAAGTTCTAAGTTCTAAACTTTAAAAACAACAATTTTTAAATATATATCTTATTGATTTCAGAGAAGAAAGGAGAAGGAGAGAGAGAGAGAAGCATCAATGATGAGAGCGAATCATTGATTGGTTGCCTCCTCCACAGCCCCCATTGGGGATCAAGCCCACAACCCAGGCATGTGCTCCTGATTGGAATCGAACCTGGGACGCTTTTGTCTGCAGGCCGATGCTCTATTTGCTGAGTCAAACCAGCTAGGACCAAAAACAACCATTTTTAAGACATTTCTAGTAACTATATTACAAATTATCTTATTTTTACCCACATCTTTTAAGCAGCGATGGAGTGAAATCTATGCTAGAATTCCTGGGCACCCAACTCCTCTTGTCAATGTGCTTTGCCCCTGTGCTCTGATCTGATTCAGCTCTAAGCTCAACAGGGGCCACTGGGACTCCATGTGACCCCGGAGTTACCAGGCATCCGCCCCCCTCCCGTGGCCCCTTCTCCATGGCTCCTGCTCCCCACCCCCTTCCATCCCCCACCTGGTTTAAAAGGCTCCATTCCTGAGAAATGTAGTAACCGTGGGCTGATTGGGTCATGACCAAGCTTAGTCCCCTCGCTCTCCTTGCCCACTTCCAGTGACCCTGTCCAGCAGGGGTCAGAGCCAGATGTGTAACTGAATACAAGATCAACAAGCAGGAAAGGTGACGAGAGCATCCAGTCAGGCTGGCTGCTTTAAAGCCTCTTGTTCAATAAAAAGAAAGAATGAGAACAGCACGTCAGGCTGGAGCTCTGAGCCGGAGAGTAGGCCGTGTCCTCCCTGGACGCCAGGCCGCCTTGCTTCTCAGGGCCTGGGCTAACCATGTGTGAAACAACAGAGTTAGGAGAGAGAGGCTGGGTGGGTCGGAGTGGCTCAGTTGGTGGAGCATTGCCCTGTGCACCGAAAGGTTGCCAGTTCGATTCCTGGTCAGGGCACGTATGGAAGGCCATCGATGTCTTTCTCTCTCTAAGCATGTTCTTGGGTGAGGATTTAAAACAAAAAATTTCAAGAAAAGAGAGGCTCTGAGGGCTTTCCCAGCTCTGAGATTCTGTGATTAAATAAAACAAGACCACCCTGATTTAAAACATTGAATACCCAATGGCTCTCTCACCATTGATAGGAACATCAATGGTGAGAGAGACTTGCACGTTTCGTAGCTCAAAGTTTTTTGACTAAAGAGCTGGCACTAGGGTGGCTCAAACTAAACCTCTGAGAGCAAGGAGGTCAAAAATGTAGTCAACTTTTCCAACTCCTCGGAACTGGAGGAGTGTTGAGAGGAAGGTGGCATCTGAGAGGCAGTCAGTAGGGACTCTTTTTTTTTAATTCTTTATTGTTTAGAGTATTACATGAGTCTTCCTTTTCCCCCCATTGACCTCTCCCCCACCACACCCTCCCCCAAGCACAAGCCCTCACTGCCCCCCCTCCCGTTACTGTCTATGTCCATTGGTTTTGCTCATATGCATGCATACAAGTCCTTTGGTTGATCTCTTACCCCCGCTCCCTGCCTTCCTTCATAGGTTGGGACTCTTTCACATGTGTGTCTGAGTTGCTATGGCTTATCAGGTATTGAAAAGAAAAGGCACCTCTGGCAGGAACAAGTTAGGGGCTCAGAGAAGGTGAGGAGGACTACCTTATGCCCCCATGCACTCACCCACCTGGACCTTCCTTCAAGCAGAAACTCCTCTGAGGAATCTAACCTTGATTCAGCTGGGCCGGCATTTGAACGTTGGCATCTGGGAGTCTGAGATTTGGGGGCAGCCTATTTGCTTCTCGGGGTTGAAAGTGTGAGCACTTAATAAAGTTTGGGAACTATCCAGCCAGCAGTGATAAACAGAACCTCAAAGCCACTCAGAGCACATGGAGTTAGCACCTTTAGATCTGCCCAGAAAGTCAGAGTGAGCAGAAACAGGGAGGCCTATGGAGAGAAAGACGAGAGGGCAGTGCAAAAATCCCAGGACGAGGGGCTCTCTCCAATACAATTGCCCTTCACAGGAGGAGTCCAAAGAGAATTAGACTTCGATAGGTAACCCCAAAGTCCCCTCCCTCGGCTCTGGGGCGTAGACATTTTGTAAGCACTGCCATAAGATTACCAGAATGTTGTTTACTTCTCCTCCTGTTGCCTCAGTTCTCTTTTATTTTGTATTTATTTATTTTTAAAATATATTTTTGCTGATTGCAGAGAGGAAGGGAGAGGGAGAGGGAGAGATAGAAACATCCATGATGAGAGAGAACCATTGATCAGCTGCCTCCTGCACGCCCCACACTGGAGATCGAGCCTGCAACCCAGGCATGTACCCTGACCAGGAATCCAACAGTGACCTCCTCATTCATAGGGTGATGCTCAACCTCTGAGCCACGCCGTCTGGGCACCTCAGTTATCTTTCAGATCTGGGAGGTCATTCTGCCTGGTTTATGAAGCCTTGATTCGTTCTTGTTGCACCTGAGGCTGCCGTGATGGCTGGTGGGTTTCCTTGGGCCTGGGAGGGTGGACGGCAATGCTTTCTCACTTACCAACAGGGTAATCTCAAGGGTGCCCTATTTCTTGGACTCAGGGGCTCAAAGGCAAAAATGCATGTTGGGTAAAACGTCGGTGGCTCAAGAGAGTGGCTGAGCCAGGGGAGAAGCGGTGGCTGTGGCCAAGGCAGGCCAGGCCTCAGCAGAGCCCGTGCAGGAATGGCTCCAGCTTCTCAGTCCCAGCAGATACTGAGGAAAAGGACTCAACTCCCAGGCTGGGGACGTGGGCACCAGAGACCCTAAGCTGGGCCCTGAGCACTCACAGGGCCGCGTCAGAGCCTCGCCTGCCTGTTTGCACTTGAGAACTTCAGACGCGGGGCGGCAGCGTGGGCGGCAGCTGTGCACGGCGGCCTGTTCATCGCAACTCCACCCCTTGTTTGCCAAGTTACTTCACTTCTCAAAGCTCAAGTTCTCCATCTATGAAAACCGGCTTGAAATACCCCAAAGTTGAGGGATCTGAAAAATGGCATTTCTCTTTTCCTGTGTGCCCCTTGAGACATGCTGTCTTTCAGTGTCTTTTTTGGGGGGAAAAAAAATTACAATGAATAACTTCTCCTAGAGTTAGGGGAAGAAATTCCCTTGCCAGGTAACCTCTTTTGTTACTGGTTATGTCACCGACTCACTATGTACCCGGGATCCAGTCAGTTCTCTGCTCCTTGCCTCAGTTTCATCTGTAAGAACTCCCCGCCTCCTCCCACCCTCAGTGCCACTGAAGAGCGGTCCCCTGAGCCACCTGCCCCCACACTAGGCCAGCCCGGGTCTCCATCTCTTCCTAAATACAAATGATTTCCACAGGCCCCTGGCATTGCGGGTGTCTGATTCCTAACACTGAGTGTTGCACTATCAGGCAATGTCAGTTAGGGTTTACCGAGTATGACTTTTGTAATAAAGACCAAGCCCCGATAATCCCTGCCCACAGCACGATCACTATCTAAACCTGTCCCGATCGAGGGTCACTTTTCTCTTTTGAGTCATAAGGAATCCTTAGTACATGGAAAATAACTTGAGAAGCTCATCAGAAAGACCACCATTTGCCCCCAGTCCCTCGCACCCCTACCCCCATCGGGGCTGCAGGGGCAGCCAGTTCCCTGACTTGGGTGTAGGTCTGTGGGATGCCGCCTGTGAGCTCAGAGGCAGAGATATTTTTAAGAGCAGAGAAGTGGCTTAGAAAGACTATTTATCTATTTCCATGTAGCAATGCTGTAGCCCAGACCAGTGGTCGGCAAACTGCAGCTCGCGAGCCACATGCGGCTCTTTGGCCCCTTCAGTGTGGCCCTTGCACAAAATACCATGTGTGGGCGCGCATGTACAGTACGATTGAAACTTCGTGGCCCATGCACAGAAGTCGGTATTTTGTGGAAGAGCCACACTCAAGGGGCCAAAGAGCCCCATGTGGCTCGCGAGCCACAGTTTGCCGACCACCAGACCCTTGCTCACCGCCTGTGCTGTTTCTCTTGATTATTGTCATTAGCAAGGGAGAAAGAGCCAACGTTGGAAATAAACAAGCCAAGCGACAAGAGAAACAAAGACATCTTTCAGACGCTTTTCTGGGCCGCTTTCCGGGTCTGACATGCCCCCTTAGACCCCAACCCCTGGAAACTCAGCGGCGCCTCCCACCACGTCCTGGGACCAGGGTGCGGGTGCACGCTGGCAGCATGGGCAAGCCCCCCGCGAGGAGTGGGTAGGGCTTGCCCCACCTCTGTGCAGAGTACACAGCCCACCAGGCCCCGTGCAGCCCTGGGGGCTGATCTTATCGGGCGCTGTGAGGGAGGTGAAGTGCATGTATCGGGGTTCATGCTTGTTCATCGCTGTGGTTGCCCTGAAGTGGAGCAGGCCAGGTAACACTTGGAGCCATTTCTGCAGAGAACGGCACAAACAGCAGCGGCTGCTGAGAGTCAGTGGTTTGGTTCCATTGCCGACCGAGAAAACACCCACAGATCAGTAAAGGCTGCTGGAGAAACACCACAAAACACACAGCAACACACGGGTACACACACACCCAAACAAAGTTTAAACTAAAAGTCCCCCAGGGCCAGAGGAAGTGCTCGTGTGCCAACAAAGAAGCCGAAAACGCAGAGGAAACCTGGGCTGGGTGGCAGAGGGTACAGGGCTGGGCGATGCTGCAGATACATGGGCGCACGCGGCTTTCTTTGAAGAAGGCAGTTCTGAGAGAGAAAGAGACAACAGCTTGCAGTTCTCAGGACTTGAAACTGAGAGATGCTGCTTCAGAGAATTGAGACGCATTTCTTTCTGAAAGGGAAGGGAGAGGCGGCAAGAGAAGCCCAAATTCGAGTCTTTCCAGCGGCAGTGGCCATGTTCAATGTCAGTAAGTTGAAGCAGGCAGGAACTGGCGATTGTTGAGAATTCTTAACAATTATTCTTGTATAAATAAAATTTTGTATAAAGCTCTTGTATAAGGAAGATCTTTTATCCACACAAAGTAAAAAGAAAAATCATGCCTCGATTAAGTAAGGCTTTGAGACATCGAAATTCATGCCCCAGTTACCACTCTACATGCATCGATTTGGCAAACACAATCCCAGAGCAAATGAGACAAACCTTTGTCTTGCTCTCATACAATAATTGATCTAGAAGGGGAAACAGACATTAAGGAAATAGACACTGAAATACAGACTTACAAATTGTAGTGTCTTAAAGAGAGAATATGTAGTGCTTTGAGAAAGGATGTCTGTTTTTACCTAGAAGTTTGAGTCTATTCAATAAGCATTTCAAAAGAAGCCATGATGTATAAAATGGTAGAGACATATAAAAATGATTGAAATATAATAATTCCTTCCAAGAGTTCAAAACCTTTGAAGGGACTCAGGTATGTTAATACATAATATAATAACACTTAAAAGTAGAAATGAGAGCCTGGCCATTGTGGCTCAGTGGTTGTGTTGACCTATGAACCAGGAGGTCATGTTTGATACCCAGTCAAGGCACTTGCCTGGGTTGCGCACTTGATCCCCAGTAGGGGGCATGCAGGAGGCAGCCAATCAATGATTCTCTCTCATCATTGATGTTTCTATCTCTCTTTCCTTCTCCCTTTTTCTCTGAAGTCAATAAAAATATCTCTATATATAAAAGCCTAATATGCAAATTGTCTCCTCCTGAGACTGGAAGTTCAATTGCTCACTATGACATGTGTTGACCACCAGGGGGCAACACGGTATGAAGGAAGGCCCCCATCAGCCACGATTGCCAGCCAGGCCTAGGGACCCTACCCGTGCATGAATTTTGTGCATGGGGCCTCTAGTATTTAAAATAAATAAATAAAAGTAGAAAGAAGAGACTTATCTTTATTATTTTAAATGCTACATTTTTTCTAGAAAATGATGGGAGTAGGTTTTGTGCTATATATATACACGTATATGTGTATATATATATATATATATATATATATATATATATATATATACACACACACACATACATTTACTATATGGAGAGAGAGAGAGAGAGAGAGAGAGAGAGAGAGAGAGAGAGAGAGGTTCTTGCCTCCTTCATTTATGCAGGTCCATACGATCCCTTATAATGAAGCTTAGAACACATAAAAGACATTACCATGCACCTGGTGAAAAACATCCAACTCCTGGGCACAGTGCCATACCGTGAGCCTCTCAAGCTTTAGTGCACATCTGTATCTGGCTAAGATAAAGATTTCGATTCAGTTGGTCTGAAGTGAGCCTGAGATTTGGCACTTTTATAACAGTTTCATTAATAATAAGGATGCTGGTGACCTATGGACCACAGTTTGAGTGGCAAGATCTCAAAGTAAGGAATCAAAGTGTATAACATTAAGTTCAATTAGCATTCTTTTATTCAACATAAACTTACTGGGATTCCACTATGGAGTTTGGCTTATACTAAGCAAATCAGCCCTTTCCTAAAATAAAACAAAAATGTAAAAAAATAGGTCTCCACAAACTAGAGATGTAATAGCATGCAGTGCTGGGATCTGGTAACCTCTTTATCTCTGGTATAAGTACCCAAAGACTCTCCTTGGGGAATCAACCAGGTTGCCCACACAGCATCAAGACCTCTGACCCCCATGGTGGCTCTGCCAATGGTGTCATTGGGGTGGGTGACATAAAATGACACAAACACACATTGATATGGCAGAGGTTGTTCTGGAACTCAGCACGGCTGTGTTTGGGCTCAGATCTCTCCCGCCCTCCCAGTGAGCAGAGACCACCTTAGCACAGAAGGCAATTGACCTTTCTTTCCAACTTATAGCCGATCTTCCCCGAGGTCCTTCCATTCAGCAGTCTTGCGGGCAGGCTGCCTGAGAGAGGCTGCGGCACACTGCTGTCCCTCCTCACAATGACATTTATCACCCAAATGAAACCTGACATGAGAATTGTCATCTTAGTGAGAAGACGAAAAAGCTCACTTAACCTTGTGCTGATGAGCCCTGTGACGTTTGCCCGAGGGAGAGACCCAAGTTCCGTGGGGCATGCTCATGCCTGTCTTTCCTCTTCACATTAGAAGTTCATTTCTACGCAGTCACTTCAAACTTCACCCAAATGGAATTTCCAAACTGGGGTTTGAAGAAAGCACCTTGATCTCTTCCCACTCACATCGTCAAGAGCATGAAAGGCCTTGGTAATGGAGGTTATATGCTGAGCACGGATGAAGGCCTTTCTCCAACACCTTTCAGACCGGCAGGGAAGTGATTGACGTGCAATAGCTCCAATACCCTTTGTCCTGCTGGGAATTAGCCCTGCCACTTTGTCTAATTCCCCGTCTGTAAGAACCATTCCCTGGCAGAAACTTGTCTTTGGGGGTATGACTACTTGCATTCGATGGCAACTGTAATATTGAATATATTCCTCAAATGGAGGGTGACCCTGAAAATTTAAGAAAAGACGGCACATTTACAAAAAGGAAAAAAAATTGTTCTTCCTCCTCTAACTGCAAGTGAGTTGCTCTCTACAGTCTCTGGCGGATTCAAATCCAGCTCTTCATAAAAGGAAGAGCTAGTCAGAGATTTGAGAAATCATGTGAGTAAAAGGCTTCCAGGTACGCTGTTGCTCATGTCTGTTAAAGATATGTTACACATATTTCCCATGGGGAGGGACTGTTATAAACCCCATCCATTGTTTTAGGGGAAAGTTACTCAGGAAAGGAGGAGGAGCAGCTAAGAGAAGATGTAAGATTCAAAAGCACACACTGAAAAAGAGTGTGATAAAGTGAGAAAAACCCTGGGTTTGGGCATTGATTGAACTCTAATCCAATTCTACTCTTACTTGGTTGTGAGAATTTGAGCTGGACTGAACTGGCTCCTAATTTCTTCATTTATAATTAAAAAAAACGGAGTCCATCATGTTTTATGTGCCTAAATCTACCCTCCTTCCAAGAACATCCTGTTTCTCCCAGACCTTTATCTTGCATATGATTGCTGGCTTGATGCTAAATTCACTCAACATGGGAGAGTAGGGAGATATAATGTAAGATGTATCCCCAGTTTTCTCAAAATATGTTCTGCCCAGCCAGGTGTGGCTCAGTGGGTGAGCACTGACTCAGGAACCAAGAGGTCACAGGTTTGATTCCCAGTCAAGGCACATGCCTGGGTAGCAGGCTCAATCCTTGGTAGGGGGCATACAGGAGGCAGCCGATGGATGATTCTCTCTCATCATTGATGTTTCTATCTCTCTCCCTCTTCCTTTCTCTCTGAAATCAATTTTAAAAAATGTTTTAAAAATTACATATGTTCTGTTTGCCACTGAGTCACAAACCAAGAGATAACCTGATATAGTCGAATGATGTCTAGGTATCTACAGAGGGCATCCTTCTGCTTTCAGAAAACAAAAACTCACAAGAAGGCCAAGGTCAAAAGTAAAGTACATTCTCCCATTAATTTTACTCTGAAATAACTGTGAACACATCCTAATGTTCCTCTGTGTCATTTTTGGCCTACTAGGGTCATCATGGAAAAGACATGGTCATAATAATCCAAAACTAGATTCGAATCGTGTCCGCTCCTTCTCATTTCACATTTATAATATCCCTTTGATGTCCAGTATGCCCTCTGATTTCTATATACAGAACCTGAGCTTGGAAAGGCTACCTTCCTTCCAAAAGGCCATGCTGCTTAAATGTAGGCGAGGCAGGATTTGAATCCAGATCTAACTATTGCTATTCAACCTTAGATACCTGTACAAATGCATCAACAACACCTAAATCCGAGTTCTGCAGAGAGGATCCAATGATGGGATGCCTATAGAATGTTTAACTCCTGTGCCTGTGCCATGAGGCACTCAAACTCTATCGCCTTTGCAAATACAAGGAGACTGGGCTCTCTGGCGTGGGATTTAGAAACCAACATTCTCACTCCAGGATGGGAAAGAAGAAAAACAGCATTGATGAAGCAGTTGGACGAACTCTTTCAAGACCTTTCCCCAAGTCAGTTATCTTCTCCGGGTTCCTGTTATTACTTAGTAAACGGCTTTGTGCTTATGAAGCAGATACAGACGGAGGGGCCTTCCTCGTGTTCGGTCAGCACACTGGTGCTCCTGCCTGCGGAGGAGGTGCGCACTCTCTCTGCAATCTTGACAGGAAATGCACCCCCCGCCCCTGCCACCCCCTGCTCTCTCTAGGAGTCATGGGTGAGGAAGATGTTTCCTGCCATTCTGTACGGGACAGAGAGTCACCGAACCCTGGTTTCATTATCAGCGGAGTAGCCGGCGACTGGACCTCTGCCCCGAAAGGGAACAACAGCCAGCGCTAGCCCTTTGGCATCACCCTGCCTCGGCTGCAAGCAAGCAAACCTGTCACCTTCCTGTTTTATCTGCGCATGCTGTGGGCTTCCTTTGACGTGGATTCTTACACTCGGGGTGGGAAGGATTTCTCGAAAAACATTTGTTGTATGCCCCTGGCTCCCTGCCTCCCCACCCCTTTCTCTTTCCTTTTCAAGGCTCCAGGAATTGCTAAATGGCACGTCCTGAACACCCAACACTCTTGGCTAAAAATACCTTATCTCCATCGGTGCTTCCTCTCCAGGGACTTTGCAGACGCTATCTCATTTATCCTTAAACACACCCTGCGAGGTCAGACGTGGTCCAGGCAAACAAAGGTAAGGAAGGCCTCGGAGGAAAGGCCGGCTTTTGAGGTTCTATTCTGAGGCCCGGCAGACAGGCTCAGGTCTTTAACGCCTCAGCGTAGAATTCCAATCCTGTTCACGTACCCTAGGAACTGTGGGAGTCCGTTTACAGCAAACATCACCCCAGGACTCCTGGCAGGTAGGAGGAAGCCAGGTTCAGATAGATTTGGCCCCCAGGCTGCTTGCACTGGTGCCTTTGTTTCATCGCATCTTTAAAAATTGTAGGTCAGCGTCCCTTAGTCATCTTTTTCAAACCACTCTACATATCGAACCCAACTTACCTCCTCTGCCACCGTGGCTCTAACTCCCACCTATAGAAACTGAGGGTAAGCACCAGTTTTTCCCCTCTCTCCCCCTCTCTTCATGGTTGAAGATACAAAAACTGCCTACTAGGAGCTCTGCATGAATGTGTCAATGCACTTCAGAAATTGTATTCCCAACAGAAGGCCTCATGTTCTTTCTCACTTGATACATCTTCCTCTATTTGCCATCTCAGACCTAGAAACAATGACCCATCTCAAAACGTGGGACTCCTGGCAGATTCCACCCTCTGTCAATGACCACATGTGAACGGCCACTGAGCTGGACCTTCCAGGGGGTGCCACTCCAGACGCACCCCCTCCTCCCAAGCACATGCTCAAGAAGACTGACTTATACCCCTAAGCCATACAGCTCCCTTGCCCTCTGGCTGCCAGTTGGCTTGTCTTTGGTGAGCACTGGCAGGAGATTGGAAGGAGGCAAGAGAGTATTGAGTCTCCCACCCCCGGAGCTTCTGTGAGGTCACCATGGACTGCCTACATCCTCGACACAGGCCAAGTCCCATCATGCATCCCTTTCCACACAGTGCTTTCTGGATTCTGTTCACCATCCCTTCCTGCTGCCCATCAGGCTTGGCGGTGCTAAAGGCTCTTACCCCTTGAGGTTACTGACCTCAGGGCACTTCTCAATCGCAGCTGCCTTTCTTAAGCCTCACCCACACATGTCCACACTCTGTAAATAGTCCCTGTTTTAAGGTTATCATAACATCTGGCTAGAGTGTACCATCTCCTTCATAATGTGACCCCCACTAATACAGTCACCAGTTTTTATCTTTCTGTGTGGTTCAGATGGCCCTATTAAGTCCCCAGTACATCTGACCCTACTATCATGTCACTTTCAGATCTGTCACCCTGTGGTTCCCCAGCCATTGTTCAGATTGTGTCTCCTAACATGCCCAGGCAATTACCTCAATCCGGCACTAGTCCACCACCGGCTCCCCGTGCCCATTAGCACACAGTTACTTATTGCTGTCCGTCTGCCTTTCTAGAGTAAGTTTTTTATCTCTACTTCCAGGGCATCCTGCCCTCAATAAATATTTATGAAACGAATGAGTATTGAATGGGACTTTAGTTCTTAAAGGAAATATAGTTATTTCCTTTTACAATATGATTTTCTGTTGAAGTGCAATTTCTTGCCCCACTGACTGAGTCTCATGGCTATGGGGATAGACACCTGGGTGTATGGAATGCCTTCTATTGTGCAGAACTCTGAACAGGGGGTGAGAGCATGACAGAAAACAAAGACTCTAGCTCACTTTCTGGTTTTTCCACTAGTCCTGTGACTTGGGCATGTTACGTAAGATGTTATATCTCAGTTTACTAATCTATAACATGAGGTTAAAGTAACATCATTTAATTTATGGGTTTGCCACAAGGATTACAGGAATTAACCGATGCCAACCGCTAAGACCAGTGCCTGGCACATGGTGAATACCCAATGTTACCTCTTGTTTCTTTCTTTTTAAAAATATTTTTATTGACTTTGGAGAGGAAGGGAGAGGGAGAGAGAGAGAGAAACATCGATGATGAGAATCATTGATCGGATGCCTCCTGCACACCCCACACTGGGGATTGAGCCAAAAACCCAGGCATGTGTCCTGACCAGGAATTGAACCATGACCTCCTGATTCATAGGTCGACACTCAACCACTGAGCCAACATGGCCAGGCTACCTATTGTTTCTTAATTGTCTTTAGTTCATCTTGTCCTCAGTCATCCTGTGTTGTCTATTCGTAGTTTGTTTAGCTCGCTCTTTTGTGAAAGCAGTCCTCTACCTAAAAACCTTTTAATGTCAGCAACCACTACAACACCTAGCAATTGTGACCGTGGGTACTTCACCTCAAGTTGGCATGCGGCTGCCACTCTCCACGGTCTCTGCTGAAGGCATTCTTCATAAATTATCTTATTTCCATTTAATGATTTGTCGGCAATGAGACAAAGAGTCCAGGGACTTAGAATGCCTTTGTATATTATAGTTGTGATTCCCTCAGTAGGTTTTCCAAAACCAAAAGAATATTTCCTTCAACAACACCAAGCCTCTCTCTCCTCTTCTTTCTCCTTTTTTTCTTTTTAAAGAAGCACACTCTCTATCTACATTTCTTCCAGATTTGGGCAGAGAAGCATAATTTTGGCATTTTAAAAAGTAAACTTACCAAAGCAAATATTTCTTAAACTCATTTTAAAATACTTGTTTATAATTACAATTTTAGAAAAATATAAAGAAAAAAGAGAAAACTGCCATTCAAACATTCAAATACATCACTGCCTTTGCAAACTTACTAATACATTTAAGAGAAAGGAGTAACTAGAAAATAATTGATTGCCCAATTAAATGTTTACTCATATTTATAATGAAGGGCTGGAAATGGAATAGCTGATATAGGGAACACTCAATCTGGTGTGTTTACAATTTCTACTTAAGGTATAGTCATATGTCACAACTATCTCTGTACATGGAAATCACCCTATTATTTAGAAGCACCTGACAAGATTAAAAAGGCCATTTGATGACAACTTTATCTTTCTTTGAGTTTTGTGCCATCACACGTGCTCCAAGAACAATTGAATATGTGCTCATTTCCCTAACATGGTCTACATGTCAGGATTAGAGATGAACTTCCAATGCTCAACAGATAATGGCTGAGAAAAGATGAAAAATAAGCTTATCTAACATATTTTTTCATAGACATTCAATGACAAACCCCGTGTGGTGAGGGGATATTAAAACTCAAAGAATTTTAGTGATTTATCCCATTCATCATTTATCATGGCAAGAAGTAGGAACTATCCATGAAAGAAATAATCTATATCCTTTAGGCAGATTTAAAATAGTCACACACTCACCTGCTTGACCAGCACACCATGGTTCCTGCTGGACAGGTGACAAAGGATCCTATTTTGGTTGAGGGCCTTTCCTATAGCCTTTTACATGTTTGGTTCCATTTGCAAGATTCTGTTTTCTAGATTCATCTCCCTCCATTGCAAATGAGGGGTGATGTCCTAATTCCTAATCCATCCATCCCCATCCACCACACCAAATGGATCCAGGAAGATTAAATCAAAGAGCAACTCTAAGAGTACCATCCGTTTCTCTATGTCCTTTCCACGACCAGGTGTTTTTTTAAAAAAATATATTTTTATTAATTTCAGAGAAGAAGGGAGCGGGAGAGATAGAAACATCAGTGATGAGAGAGAATCATTGATCGGCTGCCTCCTGCACACCCCACACTGGGGAATGAGTCTCAACTGGGACATGTGCCTTGACCGGAAATCGACCTTGACCTCTTGGTTCATAGGTGGATGCTCAACCACTGAGCCATGCCAGCCGGGCTCCACACCAGGTTTTTATCAAGATTTCTTTGGTGCCGATTTGCTGAAAAGGATGAACACAAGGAAGAAATTGTGGCCAAATGGCCCACTCTCCCCACTGGTGAGGAAGAGCATCCTCTGAATGCCTGAGTAGCCTCCGGTAAATGGAGCAAAACAGAAATCTTTGACACGTAGGGACCAGGGAAAAGTTCTTGAAGGAACAATGGGACGTACTGTCACACTGTGGGCTGTTTACAGAACTCCCGCTCTGTGTTGTGGCTACTGAGTCCCCTGGTGATTTGCATTGTTTAGTGCACAATCCCCAGGCCTCCCTCTGCACCCTCTCACCCCCACCAACTGCCTGCTCAGCTATTGTCATTGACGGAATCATCCTGGCCGTCCCTACCCCCCACACCCACTGCCCGCCATCATCATTTTCCCTATTGTTTGCTGGGCCTGGCCCTGACCTCTGGGTATTTATAAAGGCCTCTTCCTGCTGCATCATTGTGTGCTCACCGGCCCTCAGCTCCCCATGTTTCCTGACAATGGGGGGCGGGGGGTTGTTAACAGCTGGAGTCCAGCTCCCAACTTCCTCCATGTCCTGTTTACTATGTTCTACAAGCATCTCTCGGGCCGCTCCTCAGACAGACACCATCAGAGCTGATTTGCCCCAGCGAGGGCTGCAATCACATTCCTGCTTGATTCCTAAAAAACAGCCCGAAGAGCGAAGGACTATGTGTCATGGGCCGGAACCTGAAAAGATGTTTTGGTCTCTGGAATCAGCGACTGGTGTCCTGAATCAAAACTGAAGATGTTGGACGTGCAGAAATCCACACAGGCCTGTTTCCCCGTGTTCCCCAGCAAGTGGCACTGATGGCCATCACAATCTCACTTTACCTCTGGGTTCTCTGGAGTTTGGAGCCTGAGGTTATCTACTACCACAGTGGTCGGCAAACTGTGGCTCGCGAGCCACATCCGGCTCTTTGGCCCCTTGAGTGTGGCTCTTCCACAAAATACCACGTGCGGGCGCGCACGTACAGTGCGATTGAAACTTCATGGCCCATGCGCAGAAGTCGGTTTTCGGAAAGGAGATAGACGAAACAAGTATACGAGACGAGTGTGGATGGGAGAGTTGGAAGGGGTCGACCTCAGCGAACGTACCTCAATCAGATTGAGGACGTTTTTAGCAAAGGCCAGTTTAGGAGTACCCTAATGAAGTTAATAACAATGTAACTACCTATATAGTTTAAGTTTAAAAGCTTTGGCTCTCAAAAGAAATTTCAATCGTTGTACTAGTGATATTTGGCTCTGTTGACTAATGAGTTTACCAACCACTATACTATCAGCACTACCATAAACTCAGGCAAATAACCCTGCCCTTGGAGGTAAACATCAGGGGAGGCAAATGTGTCCCAAGGCATTTTAGGATTTTTTTTTTAATTTATTTTTTATTTATTTATTTATTTTTTGCTTTCATCCCTGTCTTGCTCTTCATAGAAGAAGTCTCTCTTGCAGGATGAATGCATTAAATTATATAGTATGTTGGTAAAGGGAAAGAGTAAATTGTATGTGCATCTGTGACTATAATACTCCAAACTCTACAGTTTGTTGTCTATTTTCAAACTTCATTTGATAGAGAGTCCCTTTCATTTCCCACACACAAGATGAGAGCACCAAAGCTCAGTTAGGGTAAGAACTGGCTCAAGATCACCAGCCAGTTGCAAAGGCCATTTCCTACCTAAAATCACTATGGGTTATAGCTTTGGTCATTTACTCATTCTTGATGTTGTCAAAGTCCTTTCTTCCCTCAGAGCGTTAGTTTCTACCATCTCCCCATCTCCTACATGAACCTATGTTAACTCTGTGAGCATTATGGGACCCCTGAGGTAACATCTACAAGAAATGTATGAACTCCTTTTAGATTCTAAAATTTCGAAGAATCTATTGTCAAGCCCTCCAGACCCATGGCTGTTAGAGATAAACCCTCAAGGCTTCAGCCCCTGGGATGAGCTCCTTGTTAAATTAGACTCTAGCCCAGACTGGCTTGTTGGGATGTTTGATCTCTCCCACTATGGAACCTGTTAGGAACTGAGATTTTGGCTGCTCCTTGTTGTTTATCATTGCAGTCAGAGCTCCACAATGAATGGGAATCAGAGGCAAAGGTGACGGGAGCCACCAACGCATCAGCCATGGCTGCCCTTCATGCCTTGATTGTTTAGTTTGACAGAGCCAGGATCTTCTCCTAGTGTCTGGGTACCAACAGCTAGACACTTTTCTCCCAGGGACTCAATTGGCCATTCTCTTTATCCCTGATGCATCCACATATCCTCAGGCACTCAAGCTGAGCCTGTATGTGCGCTTGGTCTGGGCTGCATCATCCTCCCAGTCTGATCGTCTCCACCCTGCCCCCTCTCTCAGCAGGCATCCTGTTTCATTCCTGGCTCAGCTGCTCCGGGCTGCGGAGCTCCTGGCAGGCGGGGGCCCTGACCTGGGACTGGTGACAGGGTGAGTGATGCATAGGCCGGCCAGCAGGTCAGAGGGCAGCTGCTCCTGGAATTGATCTCCTTAGATGAGGAGGCCTCTAACCAAGATCACTCGGTGGAATTAGTTCCCAGAGCTGATGGGCAAGATAAAGCACATTAGCAAAACATGCCCTCTTTGATTTTATGCCACAGGAGGCAAGAGCTTGCCTGGAGGACTTGAACTCATCACTGACCTCTCCTAAGGCTGCTGCCACTCCATGAACACCCTTATCAGCACCACAGTTATCAGGTAACACAAGAATGCCAAAGCTAGAGGCAGCACCCACAAACCCTCCTGCTGGAGCAGCCCACTGGAATCTGCACCCAAATCTCCTGCCCATGCCAGTGACCTCTTTACTACACATGCCACCATATGGGAAAGGCCTCCTTGGTGTAGGAAGGATATATTGGAAGGAAGAGCTACAGATAAGGGTATATCCCGATTTCTCAGATTAGCCTCAAAGAATAAAAAGATGAGATACCAGGAATGAGCTCCTCACCCCACAGGCACATTCTTACTCGCAGGTAGAAAGAGACAGATAGACCCCAATTGTCAGTCCTGGGACCAGTTTCCTCTCTACCCCTCTCTCTAACCTACTCCCTGTAAAGCTAAAGTCATAGAGCCCACACAATAAATGCTAGAAAAAGCAAAAGAAGTGAAGCTCATGACCAAATAACCTGGCTAGAACCCATACATGTGTACAGACTTGGGTAGTCACACCAACACCATTCAACTCCCAGTAGGTAACTACAGTCCCTGACGGAGAAGAATATTCAGTTGGTCAGTTGGTCAGTCAATTAGTGAGTCGGTCATTCCTTCATTTCTTCCCTCAACAAAGTTTCCCCGACCTTGGCTCTGTTGCTTGAAACCCCACCCAGGGTCTCCTCTCAGTCCATCTAAAAGCCAGTTACAAAGCAGACAGAATCTCCCTATGGGAATTATTCATGGGCAGGGTGTGGAGCACCTCGCCCGAAGCCCACTTTAATTTGATGGTTTCTACATTGTACTTCCTCGTGCACTTTAGCAGCAGGTCAAGCCTGCGCAGCAGCTTCGTTTATTTTGCTTTTGGGAATGGAAAGAAATCTTCCACAGCACTGGCCAGAATGTGAGCAGGGAAAGAGAACACCAGAAGAGGAACAGGACTTCAGACAGGAGTGCGGAGGAAGGAAGTGGAAACAGAGACCAGATGAATTCTGCTCTCCCACTTTCAACCTGAGACTGCCTCCCAGCACGGCGGCTTCGCTGGCTGCCAGGTCCTCCAGCATCCGGATCAACGTGCACATTTTCATATCAAAGGGAAGCACACGGGCTGCAGAGGTCCTGGCCACAGGAGATCCGAACTGAGAAGCAAGTGAAGTTGGGCTCCTGGGCACACAGTTAGAAAAGTTTAGGCTCAAGCAGCTCAGAGCTCATTTTTCTACCCCCAGTTATAAATCAACTGTTGATCAACCCATCAACCCATCCCCTCCTCGGACTTCCATTCATCCGCTTAAAGAAATGCATGTCAGGGTTGTTCAGGCATAGCTAAAGTCAGACATCTCAGAAACAGAATTGTTCTCCTTTTCAGGCTTCAAAAGATGGCCTAGGGCAGTGGTTCTCAACCTTCCTAATGACTCAACCCTTTCATACAGCTCCTCATGTTGTGGTGACCCCCAACCATAAAATTATTTTCGTTGCTACTTCATAACTGTAATTTTGCTACTATTATGAATTGTCATGTAAATATCTGATATGCAGGATGTATTTTCATTGTTACAAATTGAACGTAATTAAAACATAGTGATTAATCACAAAAACAATATGTAGTTATATATGTGTTTTCTGATGGTCGGTCTTAGGCGACCCCTGTGAAAGGGTCATTCGACGCCCAAAGGGGTCGCGGCCCACAGGTTGAGAACCGCTAGGCTAGGGCCTCCAAGGCCACCGGGAAGAAACAGATCTTCCCTCTGCTGTTCACATGCAGGTGGAAATGGAGAGAAGACGAACACAGAAATCTTCCAGAATCTTTTCTCACCTCCCACTTGAGCTGAGCACACTCACGGGAGGAATGAGAAAAGTTGGAAGAGATGCAGGAAGCAGAATGGGGGCAAGAAACCAAGCCTCTGAGAGCACCACGCAGATACCCTCTGACATGGCTCCTTGGGGGAAACGCGTGGATGGGGGGAGCGCTGGCTCTGCTGCTGGGTATCACGGGGTCATGTGAGTGAGCCAGGCTTGGCCTCCATGGAAAACCCGGATCCCTCAAGTGGTCTCTCCCTCAGAGACTCACAGAAATGAACTTCACAGCAGCCTCTGCAGTCAAGCAGCAGGGATGGAGCCATCCCAGCCAACTCCAGGCAGCTTCTAACCAAAGCTACTCATTAGGCTGGAGCTGTGCACGCAATCCGTCTCCCACTTGCTCCATAACCTTCCCAGGCCCAGAGCCCCGGCCAGGAATCCATCAGGCCATCACTGGGCAGGTGGCTCAGACATTGCCATAGAAACGAAGGCTTTGTTTACTTTATTTAAAAGAACAAAACAATAGCCAGCTATCATGGAACAATAGGATTACATCATCTGAGCCCTCCTGCCCAGGTGACCAGCCCAGCCCCCACTTCTCTCCCCTGAGCCGCCCCCTCACGTTCTGCAAGAGGTGAGCCTCGCAGGCTGACCTCTCAAGGCCAGGAGTTCTGGTGCCGAGACAGTGTCACCATGAGGCCGCCCCTGCAGATGTTTCCTGGCTGAGCCTGAGCAAGGCTGGGAGCAGGCACGTTGGTAGCAGGAAGCCATGGGAGGCAGCCCTGAACTCTGAGTCTCCAAGGCCCTCCCTAAACATACGGGCCAGGTGCAGGGCTGGTAAAACTGTCTCGTAGCAAAGGCTCCTAAACAGCTGTTCTTATTTTAATTAATAAAAGAACTCCAGGGGTGAAAAAAGTACCATCTTTCTGGCTGATGATAAATAGCATCATTTTGATGACTGGCTCCGAGGAAAACAAAACACAGTATGTCCTCTCCTCCTGCCCATCATTCATGACCCACGCTCCTGCCCTCCCTTCTCCAGGAAGCGTCTCTCAGTTACTCCAGTTCACACAACTTTATTTTCTCTGAATTTCAACCGATGTCATAGTGACGGCAGTAGTGATTGCTCAGTTTACTGAGCGCCCACTCTGTGCCAGGCATTATTCAAAGCATTTAACATCATCACCCCTTCCAGCATCCCCAGGAGTAGGGACTAACACCATCCTCGTTCTGTTGGTACTGATATTGAGGTATGGGGAGATTACGCAACATGCCTATGGTCACACGGGTAGCATGAGGCGAAACCTGCACCTGAATCCAGAAGTCTGACCTCACACTTCACTTACTATCTCCCATTAGCTAATTGATCTTTTGAATCAATCAAATATCCTGGAATATCCAATATGACAACACGTTTGGCTCGACACTGCGTGAGAAATGAAGAGGGACACAAGGCCATCTGAACTGTGCACTCAAGGTACTTATACCTGCAGGTGCATAAAGCACATCCCCAGATAAGACTATTGTGAAGACATGTGAGATTCACATGATAAGTAATGGTTGCATAGGAGGACTGGCATATGCTTTGTGAAGAAGCCAATGTTGACACTAGAATTTGAGAGAAATAAGGCCAAAATAGAAAACACTTAGGACAGGAACATGTTCAAGCATAACACAGCTGAATATGTGTTTGTGGACTGTGACTGTAGATGGGTAAGGGTGATACAGGTATGAGTGAAACCATGGGTGATAAGGACATCATTGGTAGATAACAGCCAGAAAATAATGATGACTTGATTTAGGATTTGTTTGTAGACAAAGGGGAATCAAAGAAGGTATTTGAGCAAAAGAATGATGGAATGAAGTTGTGCTTTGGAAAGAGTACTCTGCAGTGTGCATGATGATTAGAATGGAAGAGAGAGAAGAAATGGAGGACTAACTAGGAAACTACCATAGCGCAGGCAGGTGATAATGATGTTACACGAGAATGTGATGGCAGTGGGAATGGAGGGAAGATCCGATGGGAACACACAGGAGAAGCTGAATTGAAGAACCTGTTAACAGACTACATATAAGGACCAATTGAGGAGAATGGCACCCAGCCTGGGGCGGGAGGAATGCTGTGCCACTAAGAGGAAAAGAAAGTTATGAGGAGGGTCCCTTTGGTGGAGAGGAGGGGAAGTTTTGTGTGGACAGCCTAGGAGAGTTTGAGCTCGACATATATGTCAGTATGTAAAGCAGAAAGCTGAAAATCTTAGACCACAGTTCAGGAGAGATTTCAAATGTCCTGAAAGAGATTTAAGCATCATTGCATAATGATGGCAGTTATAATGGGAGACAAAGATGAAGGACATGAAAAGTTGTACAGAACCTGTAGAATGTTTTTTAATAGAAAGGAGAAGAATGCAGGCACTAAGCTCCTGAAGGTGTCACATTTCCTGAATGTATATTCAATGCCTTCGTTTGGTACAGAAGAGGCATACAAGAGGTATTTGTGGAAGAAATGAAACTTTGCAAACTCAGGGCAAATTAGGAAACTGATCTGTTTGGAAAGTTGCAAAAATTTTAAATTCTTTGCTGTATAACATTCTAGTAGATAAACTAAGCTGATTTTTTTTTTCCAGAAAGGGTATTAGGAACATCCATTTAGATCTAGAATCCCCCTTATGCTGATGATTTCAAAATTCAGACGTATGGGAACTTCCCAGCTCCACAGAACACAATATCAAGTCCAATGTGTATGCCTTTTCCCTCTAAGTCCTCAGCAACTTTTTAAAGAAATATAATATTTTTATGATTTCAGAGAAGAAAGGAGATGGAGAGATAGAAACATTAATGATGAGAGAGAATCATTGATTGGCTGCTTCCTGCACACCCACACTAGGGATTGAGCCCACAACACAGGCTTGTACCCTGACTGGGAATCGAACCGTGACCTCCTTGGTTCATAGGTTGACACTCAACCACTGAGCCACACCAGCTCTAAAATATCAGCCTTTCAGCATGGTGACCATGTGCGCCATGTCGCCACATCCCATCCATAAAATGGGGACAGAATTCTTAGCTTCAACCCTGCAAAGAAACATCCCTTCGGACTCCTTGCAGGAGAATTTGAGATGCTCTGAACAGCACAGTCATTACTAGGTGGTGGCTTTGATATTTTTAAAAATTCCTTTTATCAGGAATTGTTTCTAAGAATTGCTTGGCCTGGTTTCCAGATGAAAGACTTTGAGTTAAGGCTCCAGCAGGTTTCCCCAAATCAAAGCCGGTCATGTGGGAAGACTGTGGGTCCCTGAGGGTGGTCGATGTTCAATAACGACCAAAAGCACAGCCTGAGCAAGGCAGCGTCCAGGCCCAGGATTTCCATCTGAATCTTCAGGTCCGCCCTCTAAGAGGTATTTGGGCAACATGATGACTGTGCAGTGGTTTTTCTTTAGTTTAAGGGGTGGTTGGCAAGATAAACAAGGAGACAAATAGTGTTACCACAGATACCTCAATTTGTTTTTTCTCATCAAAAGATGTTCACTACACACTGGTTCTTTTTTATCTCCTGACTTGTACCCTCACCTCATTCACAAATCAAGCTTTTAAAAATTTAATGTTCAAAAAGGACTTAATGCACTGTTTCATTTCATCTTTTACCTCTTTCTCTTACTATCTTTATATTTTCCAGCGAAGTCTATAATGAAATGGCCTCATCTCAGTCTTATCTGCTAGGGGAAATGTTGAAATTTGATTTTTTTTTTTGGAGCTAACACCCAGATATAGATTCATTTTTTTCTTATTTTCCAGGCTCCAAGGGAGATCAAAAGTCTTACCCAAATCACCCTGCAATTGAGGAGCTACTGAGGGAAATGAAATTCATAGCTACTGTATCTTCAGAGCACAGAGCATGAGAAAACCAAAGACCATTCCCTCATTATCCTCAGCTCCAGTAAGTCACTAGGTTAATGGGTCAGAAATGATAACACAAAGAATTGTTAAACCTAGGTTTAAAAGTGAAAGTGGAATTGGGATTATTGTGTTTTTATAAAATTCAGATGGGAATAGGAAAGGGGGTTGGTTCAATAAATCTACCTCCATTCCCTGTTATGAGCTAAAACACTAAGCAACATGTTCACACTTCTGCAAATCCACTCCTCCTCCCTCTAACAGATGTACAGAACACCACAAGCCAGAAACATGGAGTCATCCTAAGTACCTTGTTCATTCTCTGTTTTTCATATCTAACCAGTTTAGTCAATTAATGGACCGCTATTCATTTTTAAGTTTGCTCAAAGCGCATGTACCTGCACACACACACACACACACACACACACACACACACACACTAGGTCAAACTATTAACACCAAAGGAGAATATTGCCCCATTGAAGGGCTATCTATACTATTTAAAGGGTAATATGCAAATTAGATTGGATAGACCAGACGTCTTCTGGACAAAGCCACGGTGGCTGCGAGGGCCAAGGAGGGCCAGCGGCTGGCAGTGGCAGCAGCTGTGGGGTGATGGGGACGTTGCTTTCCCCTGATCTTCCTGGTCCCTCCTGCAGAGGGAGGCCAGACTGCGGCTTAGGCCCACTCCCCACGGGGTGCATGGACCTAAGCCATCAGTAGGACATCCCCTGAGGGCTCCCAGACTGTGAGAGCAGGCAGGCCGGGCTGAAGGACCTCCCCCCAATGCACGGGCCTCTAGTTTTATATATTTAGGCTGCTATCGTTTCTATGTTTTCAACTTAAGACATCTTTTCATGAAAAATGCCTATGTCTGTGACTAAATGACACATAATTTGTTTTTCCGTGAAGATGTTTGGAAGTTTTTCAGCTTGCATTTAGCATTGTAGACCCAGGCCAGGTTCACACTTTGGTGTGAAGACCCCTATAATCAAGTGTCCAGAATCTTGCCTGAGCTAACAACCAATAATCCTACCCAAGGTAAAGGGAAACTTGAATGTTCCCATTGTGCTTCAGAGCCAAAGGATACAAAGGACACACACAGCATAACCGAGGCTTCCTACACAGTAAATACCTCAGAGCTGTGCTGAAATCCAATGTTGAATTGCTTCCAATTTGTGGTAAGAAACCACCAAGGGCAAGAAAGAGCATTACTCGACTCATATTACACTTCCAGTCATTGTACACATAAGCCCAGGTCCACACCCACATGCACTCTCACACACTACCAATTGAGAGTGGTGAGTCAGGAGCTACAACTTGGCAGTCAACCTGCCAACAAGAAGGATGCTCTTAGAAATTCAGCAGTTTTCCTGAGCACAGGAATGTTAGTCCGACAGGCCAAGGGTTGGTCTCATGCAGAAATGAACTCGGTTGTTTTCTCAGGGTCCTTAATGCTAGGGCAGTTCACCCTTTATGAAGGGGCATTTATGACAGCTGTGGCAGGATGTGACGTCACCTGTGTGCCTAACCCTCTACAAGTGCCTGGGAACACCAGACCAAATGGAACATGCCACACGCAAAGGCCTCTAGTCAATGGAAGAGGATCCTCTGGACCTTGGAAGTATGGGCAGAGCCTGAGAGAATGAAAAATCTACCTGTCACTCTTGAATTCTCAGAACACAATGACAAATACCATCGGGGATTATCTGGGGGAAGAATGTGTGTGTATAAGTCAATGAGTGTATAGTTTATGGATCTAAAACAAAACACACAAATCAGATCTTGGCCACGTAGGTGCTAACAAGGCCAGATTGATTTTCCTGGGATCTGCACAATCTCAGGGCTGAAGGAGACGTCATCAAGCCAGAGAGGATGCTGCCTGGTTGAATGTAAACAGCACTGATCTTACATTTTGAAGACAAAGGTTGGGACCCCTACTTTGTTGCTATCCATGAGCCATTACCACCATCTGTACTCACTTTCCTTGTGGGTAGGATTGGACTAGTTAACGTTCAAAATTCTTGCTAGTGTGGAACTTTTGTAGCCTTAACTTCCTAAGTCTAGCCTTACAATACTAGTAAGTGTCCTAGATTCTAAGCTAATGGACTTCAGTGTTTGTTTCTTCATCCTCAGAAAAAACTGACTATAACCCAAGTCTCTTTTCTATTTCCTTTAATTTGGTTTTTATTTATTTTTCCATGTCCATTCAGCAACATTTGGGCAAATGCAAGACACTGTGCTGAATGTGGAAATAACCGTAATAGTTGGTACCCAACTCATAAATCTCCACAACCTTTCATTTGTGTCATTTTCTTTGACCCTGTGAGTATAGGCAAGTCAGGCATGTGTATTTCCACTTTAATACCTTTTGCAACAGCACCCAGGGAGACATGAGGTGACCAAAATCCCCAGGAGATTCTTCAAATCATTCTTCTAGAGCAGCGGTTCTCAACATGTGGGTCGCGACCCCTTTGGTGGTCGAAGGACCCTTTCACAGGGGTCGCCTAAGACCATGGGAAAACACATATATAATTACATATTGCTTTTGTGATTAATCACTATGCTTTAATTATGTTCAATTTGTAACAATGAAATTGGGGGTCACCACAACATGAGGAACTGTATTAACAGGTCGTGGCATTAGGAAGGTTGAGAATCACTGTTCTAGAGGAAGTGGATGGTGAGCCTAGAGCAGAAAGAATGACTGCCAAGCTTCCCAGTGGTATAGCCCTGGGGAGCTGCAGAACTTAAAAACAAGCCCCAATATATAAAGACTTCAAATATTTTTTATTTATTTCAGAGAGGAAGGGAGAGGAAGAGAAAGATAGAAATATTGACCATGAGAGAGAATCATTGATTGGCTGCCTCCTGCACACCCACATTGGGGATTGAGCCAGCAACCCAGGCATATGACCTAACTTGGAATCAAATCATGACCTCCTGATTCATAGGTCGATGCTCAACCAACTGAGCCACACTAGCCAAGCAAAAGAAGCCCATATTGACACCTGAGCTATAACGTAACCATCACTGAGTGTATTGGTCAATGACTGTCCCATATGTATGGCCCAAAGCTAAGCTTAAACCCCATGAGCAGAAATGGTGGTTATCTAGAGAGCTCATAAAGTCCCCACCCAATTCCGAAGATTCCACCCATTCTTCCCTTTGCCCAACAATTTGAGTTCCCTGGCAACTAGCTAGTCCAAAACCCTCTCTGCTGATGGACACATTTTATCAAAGAACCTACAAAGAAGAAGCTAGCTTCAGCAGCAGGAGCCCAGTGCATCTGGGTTACATCCCAGGCTGTCAATCTTGCTAACTTATGAATAACAGAGGGAGATGACTAAAAATCTGGATAAAAAGGTTATCAGCTCCTCTTCTGCCCTCCCTCGCATCTTCCCAATGGCCTTGATTGATGCCAGATTGCCTGGCAAGAAATAGACGTGTTATTTTTAGTTGGCTCGGAATCTGAGGGACTTTTATTTCTGCTTGTGAACCTTTATAAATATTTAAGAGAAAGGAAAAGCATGAATGGAGGAACATGTGGCCTCACGGATATCCATCAGGGCTGTCTGTGGAAATTACAGATGTGCATGGGAGTGTAGCTGCAGAGCTGTCCGGAGGTACAGAGCTGCGTGTGTATGAATAAAACAAACCTCTCAAAGTCTTGGAGGGAACTTCAAAGTGAAGAGGAAATCAAGGCTAATAAGGTGCACACGCTGGGCCCTTCATTCGGCCGCCTTCACCACCTTCAGCCTCTGTTTTCCAGTCACGGACCAGACACACGTCCCCTTTTCCTCCTGGAAAAGGGGAAAGGCTGAGTGGGAGGAGAGGTCAGAGAGTTGGGTTCAAGTGTTGGATTTGCAAACGATCCGGTCCATAAACCAAAGTCGATGCATTGCACAGCGTCATGAACCTTGGGTATTTGCACGAATGAGCCAAGTGTTTCGCCCTCTGGTTCTCAGGGTCTCTGCATGTAAAATGAGGGCAGGCTGACTTCCAAATCTAAATTTGTACTTGTGGAAAAAAAAGGCCTCTTTCTTCTTAGAAACTGTATCCAAATTGTTTTCTTTACTTCAGAAAAAAAATCTCAAATGTCTTGTCTTTTGTTTCCTTGGATGGCACATTAAAAAGTCAATTCAACAGGCATTTCCTGCGTGTCGAGGACACCAAAAACTCCAGCGCTGGCCTGTGGGAGAAAGGAAGCTCAGGGGAGGATTGTGTTCTCTGGTAGAAGAGGGGATAGGATTCTCTTCAGCTCCCTCAGCTTCAGCTTCAAAGGGCAGCAGCTCCCTTCAAGAGAGAAGAGCCTGTCCTACTCCTTCCTTTAGGAAAAGAGCTGCGATGGATCCAAGTTTTTGCCAAGATTCCACCCACCCTTTCCATTTCAACAAAACTACTAACTCCATACCCTGCAGGGCCAGAAAGGAGAGAAAGACCAACCGCACCTCTGTCCAATGATCCCTTCAATAATTGCACAGGATTCCCTGCACACCCACCAAGCCAAGCACTAAGCCTGCAGCATAAACTGGGCAGCAGCCACAATTCCTGCTGTTGGGGAGTTACCACCCAGTGAGGAATCCAAGCATTAAAAAGAATTGCCATGGCATGGGAGCCCACAAGAGGGGTTCTAACCATCCATCCACAATGAACCCCTTCACTGATCTCAGAGCGTCTCCATAGGATGCCACAGACAACTCTTCCAAAGAATCCTGGGTATCTGACACCAGCCCAGGAAATTCCTCCAGGCTACTCTCCTCTCCCTGTACTGACTTCCAACCTCCTGTCGGTCCTGATCGCTTAACCGTGTGTCTCAGATTACTTCTCTCATCCATTTCATGTTCGTGAGTCCTGGCTGTAGGCTGTTCACCACGCTTCTCACCTGGTGTTTCTTAGGATGCCAACTCAAGCAGCCACCTTTCCACCATTCAGGAGGGCACTGGCAGAACCCTACACCCAGCCCCCGAGCAGCCCCAGCCTCAGCCACTTGGCCTCCCTCCCATGGATGAAGGCAGCACAGCAGTGAAGGACCTGCAGGTAGTGAAGCAGGGGGTGTGAGCTCAACCCTTGGAGTGGGATGGGATGGCTTCAACGCCCAACTCTTCGACTCAGTCCCAAACTCTCGGAATGTCAGCAATGTTCTGTGCACATGAAATGCTGAGAGGAAAAATGAAAGGAAGAGATTTGTTCTGTGAAACTTCCTGGGATTCCTCAGAAGCCCAGAATAAACTCAGGCTTCCTTCTATTTAGAATATGAAAGCAGTGACGGTGTGTCCCCTGTGTATCTGGCTAGCTTCCCCACTCACACATGAAACCTCAGCAAAGCAATGCTTCTTAAGGAGCCCCTGGCCCATCTGCAGTTTCACACCTGTGTTCTTCCACACCTCTCTCATTTGCTTCCCATCTAGCAAACGCCTACATTTCTACCAAAATTACACACAGGTCACTCCCCTTGGAAATTCTTCCCTGACCACCACCTGCCACAGAAACATCTCATCTCCCAGAACCATTTCTCCAATAGCAATTTATAATTTTATTCACATGGAGTCACTCTTTTACCCAGCGTTGATGGGGCACCTCCCACGTGGCAGATTCCAGATGAGTTTTGACAACACTGTCTCCTCCACCAGGCTGAACAGCGTAGGCAAAGAAGCCAGGTCTTTGGTCTTCGATGACTATACACATCTAGCAACTATTGGCCACTCAGTGTACGTTTGGTCACTTTGGGGTCTTCTGTGAGTGAGTTTTTTAAGAAGTTGATGGACATGAATCAGCAGAAAGAAGACCTGAAGAGATGTCAAGGGAATTAGACTCTGAAAACAACATGGAATCAAATTTGATTCAATGGGTCTCTCGCATCATCGCAACTTCATTCTGCAGGGGAAGCCTCCACGTTAGGGCAGCTCTGCTCTGGCTTCTGTTTCCCTGTGGGACCCCGGGAAGGGATATAATCTATTCCACAGGCCATGGCCTCTTCCCCCTTCGCCTCTGATTCTCTGCATTGCAGAAATATCGCTCCCAGAAATAAACTGACCTTTTGAAAACTAACCGAAATCACACATTCCAGCTGAGGACAATGAACTTGATGTTTAAAAAATATATAAGTTTCTGTGCCAAAATAATGACCTTTTGGCTACTACTGTGTTCTCTCAGCTTTTGAATAAACATAGATGTGATTCCCAAACATTTGTTTTAATAAAAGCAAAACTTTGGTGTTTTGTTTTTTTCTTTCTTCCTCTTTTAGGCAAATGGTGCGGAAGGTACAGTGGGGTGGTTAAACTCTGCCTTATATCAGAGCTTAAGACTCATCAAGACTGTGGGAGTCTTCTTTCAGAACAGTGACCAACCCCCAGTGACGTGTGTCACGCTGGATAGACTCAGAGGCGAGGACACAGGATGAAAGCTCAATTCCATGGCGGTCGAGGTAGATGTGACAACGCGGGCCCTTTGCTCTGAGTCAGATGGCTCCTTTGATCACTGGTATTAACAGCAATGGCTCCTGGCATTGCACTTGACAGTTTAACAAACTGCACTTATTGTTGTTACACTGTCCTTCTGCCAGAGTAGGGAGGTGTTTTATTATTACAATCACTGTCTATATTTTATGGATGAGGACACTACATTTTGGAAACATTACATGATTGGCGAAAGAACAAATGCAAGATAAGCAAGGAGACAGGTATGGCTGACAGTGTTTTGCTACAGCCAGACAGGACCTGGTTGAATTCCCCTACTTACTAGCTCCGTGACCTTCACCCATAACAGCCACGACAACAAATATTTATTCAGTGCTCACCAGGTGTCAGTCAATGTTCTAAGCTCTGTGCATGACTTGTATTATTTAATCTTCATAAGGGCTTATGGGGGACTTAATTCCATCATTATTCCCTCTGACAGCTGAGGAAACAGAGACCCGAAGAGATGAGAAACGTGCCCAGAATTTTCTAACTAGTAAATAGGAGAAAACAGAATTTGAACTCAAGTAGTCTGACACAAGAGTTCAGGAAATGCTGTTCTATCTCTCAGCATCAATTTCCTCATCCATAAAAGAGAGGCAATGGTAGCTACTCTGCAAGATTGTCTTGAAAATTAGAAATAATATCCACCAAGTGCCTATTAAAATTGCTGAGACTTAGGGAACCCTCACTGAAATTTCAGATCTTACCAACTCACATGATATTTTCCATGATACACTGTGCTGAGACCTCATACCCTGAACCCATATATGGGTCCACAAATGAGTTTCAAAGAAAGAGCAGTCTTTCTGGAATAGCATCCAGAGTGTGTTTCTCTCTCTCTCTCTCTCTCTCTCTCTTTCATGAATTTTTCTAGAAAAATTATCTATAGTTTTCAGCAGACTCACAAAAATATTCATGCCCTGGTAAAACATTTGGCACCACTGCTGTATAATGTTGAACCAAGTCTCTATTTTTTCACGTGGAAAATTATTTCACTCTTTTCTCCAGTCAGCATCCTCAGAAGAAATACCTTTGCCGGTTCAACGTACTGTCCTCCAACTTTTAAGCACAGGTTATAGATAGTAAGATCTACTGATTTAGGTGCGTGTAACAGAGAGTGAGAACTTGGAAAGGAATTTTTGTTCCCTGTGCCTTCTGTATCCCCTGCTGGCTCTATTTGGGGTTGAAGGGACGTTTTCATAAGCGAGTGCTTGTGTTTACCTGGGCCCCCAGGGGGTAAGTGACTTCTGTGAGGTGGGCTGAGCGCCTCCCTCTTATCCAGCAGCAGCACATGCATGTATATGCTGGTCCCTAACCTATCCAACAGCAGCATGAATGTTTATGCTGGTCCCTAACCTATCCAACAGCAGCATGAATGTTTATGCTGGTCCCTAACTTATCCAACAATAGCATGCATGTTTATGCTGGTCCCTAACTTACCCAATAGCAGCATGCATGTTCATGCTGGTCCTGAACTAATCTCATCCTAGTAAATAGCAGACTACCACAGTGGCACCAGGCCTGGCATTTGGCAACCATGCAGAATGATGGTGCATCCTTGTGGCACGTTCCTTGTTTGTCACCAGAGCAGTGCCACCCCAGCCCACAGAGACCGCACCTCATTGGACTCCGCCAGGCTGATGGCAAGAAAAGGGTGTCAATGAGTGCACTGGCCCCGCAGCCAGAGAGCTTAAAGGGCAGGGGCAGAGCTGAGAAGTCCCTAAGCTCATGTGGTCAAAGCACAGCAGGGGCGTCTGATGCTCATTTTGATGAGATTTACAAGAAGCTCAAACCAGCCCGATCCTATTTTTAGCCAGAAGTTGGTGTGATGACAAAGGGCCTTAGCGAGTCAATCGCCTACTCTGAGAATTTGAGGGTAAACAGATGATAGAAACAGCATGAAACTGTGACAACCACCCCCCCGTACTTGCTACCTCACCTTCTCCTCTATTTCTGCTTCTTTGTCACCACTCTGCCACTTCCTTCAGCTGGTTCTTTGAGAAAAGCAGCTGAGCTTAATGAGTTCAGTGAGTAGGACTAAATATTTCCTGGAGAAAATATTGTAAAAATATTCAGTGGTCCTGTAATGATTCTAGGGAAGTATATATGGGTTCTCCAAACCCCTTTATTCACACATATTTACTTAGGGCTTTTCCACTTTAATGTTTTATGCATCTAAACATTAAAATAATGATTGTTCAAATGTACACAGCTCAAATTAATGTGTCTCTGACTTTATCATAATCATCTATGAGGTATGTAAAGGAGGGTAGAAAAAAATAATAATATTCTCTTTTTTTACATAATTGTATTGATTTCAGAGAGGAAGGGAGAGGGGAGAGAAAGATAGAAACATCAATACTAGTAATGAGAGAGAATCATTGATCGGCCACATCCTGCCCACCCCCCACAGGGGATGGGTCCCACAACCCAGGCATGTGCTCTTGACTGGAATGGAACCTGGGACCCTTCAGTCCACAGGCTGATGCTCTATCCAGTGAGCCAAATCAGCTAGGGCAAGAAATAATAATATTCTTAAAATAATATTCTTAAAATAATCAAGCTTTACAGGTTTAATATATATTTTTTTATTGAATTTTTACAGAGAGGAAGGGAGAGGGATAGAGAGTTAGAAACATCGATGAGAGAGAAACATCGACCAGCTGCCTCCTGCACACTCCCTACTGGGGATGTGCCTGCAACCAAGGTACATGCCCTTGACCAGAATCGAACCTGGGGCCCTTCAGTCCGCAGGCCAACGCTCTATCCACTGAGCCAAACCACTTTACAGGTTTTAGACCCAACCCCTATTCTCAAGGCTATGAGCTGATGTGTCATTTTTTTAAGTATATCATATCCAAAACCTTTAATAGCTGTTTAAGGTTCAATATTAAGCAGAGGAGTCAGTTAATAAAGTTTGGTTTATTCTGAAACTGTAGATAACACTTAGTGGAGGTGTGACTAAAACTTCAAATTTATGGTCTCCCTTATCTTACTTTTGCTTCCCACTCAAACTACCACTTACCTCTCACCTTCCCTGCACAGTCCCATTTCTTGTTCCCCTCCCACGCGTTCCCCAACCCCTTCAAACTTAGGTTCTTCTCTCATCACCTTCAGAAACTGGTTTATTGAAAGTGATCTAATAATCTCCAAATACCACCCTCCCCACCCATCTCAGACCTCTCCCTACTCAACCTCTCTGAACCCTCCACGGAGATGACTACTCCTCCCATCCTACTACCTCCCCCTTGCTTTCTGTCATCCAGCCCAGCCCACTACTGAGGTCCCTGCCACTTATATTGACTTTCCTATTCAGATCATTAAGCAAAGGTTTTATCTTAATTTTCCCATCCAATGTACTCATTATTCACATTTTCAGTTCACCTATTTTACCTTGTAGTATTTTTTATTTGTTTTGTTTTGTTTTTGTTAACACTCACCTGAGGATAACTTTCCATTTATTTTTAGGGAGAGTGGAAGAGAGAGGGAAAGAAAGAGAGAAACACCAATGTGAAAGAGACACATTGATTGGTTGCCTCCTGCATGCTCCTTACCAGGGCAGGAGCCTGCAACCGAGGTACATGCTTGGCCAGAATCAAACCCGGGACCCTTTATTCCACAGGCCAAAGCTCTATCTACTGAGCCAAACCGGCTAGGGCTTATCTTGTCGTATTTATTAAGTGCCAGGAATGTGCTTCCAACAATATGGCAAACTGAAAACTTCTCACTACAAAGCCCCTAGAAACCCTGGATAAATATGTAAGAAATTATTTAAATTGGGAAAAAAATATCCAGGAGACATCATAGTAGGGGGGGGGGGAATCAAAATCAAGTATACAGGATGATAAGTAATCTTGAGGCTGTCTTCTCAAGCAATATTCAAACTCACATTTTTGACCACCTACGACACAGCTGCCTCTATGTCAGTGGTTCTCAACCTTCTTAATACCGCGACCCTTTAATACAGTTCCTCATGTTGTGGTGACCCCCAATTTCATTGTTACAAATTGAACATAATTAAAGCGTAGTGACTAATCACAAAAACAATATGTAATTATAAATGTGTTTTCCGATGGCCTTAGGCGACCCATGTGAAAGGGTCATTCGACCCCCAAAGGGGTCGCGACCCGCAGGTTGAGAACCACTGCTCTATGTTATAAAAAACTCATACTCAATGTGATAAAAAAGGACCTACACATATTTCTTTCAAAATGTTTCCTCTCATTAGTTCTCAGCTTAAGCAAACACATTCACAGATATTTAATCAGTCGCTCCCAGACTTTGTGAGCCATTCTTTATCCACCTCTCCCCAGTTCCTACTATAACTTGGTGTCCTGTGCATCTGAGGAGTCCTGGTGCCCATGTGTCTACAGGGTTGAGTCATACTGAGTCTGTCTATTTGCTAAGTCCATGTGTCCCAGCTTCTGTCTTGGTCATCCTATGTATTCTACAAACCCTCTGCTGAGACCAAAGTCCTGCTGTACTAAGCAGGGGCCCTGGTACTGTCTAATTCTTACCAAGCCCTTCATTAAGCATCTTTGGTGAAACCACAGAATGACCTCAATGATTCCTCCATGGCATTCTGACCATCACACTTACCTAAAGATCTTGAGTGTCACAATGAGCCTATAGCTTCAGATCCCCAGCCCTCAGCCAAGATATTGATGCCAGAAAATTTAGCAACTTTGGAGACTGATGACCACACAATCTCCTCTATCCTTGAAGGGAAAATGTTCTAGGAAAGCAACTTGAACCCAAACTTAAATTCTACCAACTCCTGGCATTCACGTATATATGGTTATATATCTGGAAAACGAGTGTATATTGCGTATGATGGTAGCGACCCAAAGTCCCCTTGCATGAGGCTATTATGAGTATGTTGGGAAGAAAACATGAGTCAATACATAAGGACTTGTATATCCCTCCAGGCCCAGCAACTCATGAAATCCTGTGTGTGAGCTCCATGGAAAATATGTGTCAGTTACAGAGATGAAAAGAAGTTATTAAAGGTTCCTGGTGCTATGGTAACTACCAGACGGAACCCTGGCTGCCATCTCATACCTTCAAAAGCACAAAGACATCTCAGGCCTGGATTCTTTGGGAGGATTGATTGGGAAAGCAGCCATTTTCTCTCACAAATGTTCATGGGTTAGAAACTCTGGCTTCAAGTTCAACATAGAACCAGAAAGGAAGGAGCGGTTGGGGTGACATGAGATGAAAGAGGATCCAGGCAGAAACAATAGACACAAGAGTATAGTTTCAACATGTAGACTTGGGACCCGTAGTTCAGCTTTGAGAAGTTCTCACCTAGTGCCCTTTCACCCAGAAGGCCTATGTGTCACTAAAATTCACCATTGCACACTTCCTCCCACCACCACCATTTGGAGGTCATCAACTTGTAGCTGTGGCAACTACTACTCGATAGACTATAAGGTCATGATGTGATAAACTAATTTAACCCACACATAGATACCAACAGTCCCAGTCAATGTGGCTGGTCAAGCAACTGAGAATTGCTTAATTCCAGATAGCTCCTCTTATCTATCTTACATGTCTTCCTCTTCCTCTTTCCCTTATCTTTGTTTTATACTATGGTCAAATGTGTATTTTTCAAAGTCTCCCTCTCTCTTACCTTGTTAACAATGTGCATAGCCTCATTCAGATCCCCTGAGATAAGTCTTGGGAAATCCATATTGCAAGTATGCCATAAAAATTATGGTGATATCCTGCTCTAAATAACAAATAAATAACATGTCTGGTCTAAAGACCAGCAATTACGCAGAGACAGAACAGAGGTGATTCTAAATATTCCCATAAGCAAAAGGAGATTGGTCTCACATTGAATTATATCCACTTGATACTGACAGAATTGCTTACTGTGTTTTTAACATAGGAGAAATGCCAGATGAATAACAGATGGAATCATATTGTGGCTTCGTAACTCCGGCGTGTACATGGATCCAAGTGTTTCTAAGCACCCTGGACAGTTCCTTTGCTCTCATCTGTTCTACCCCTTGAGTCTTCCCATTTGGATAACTGGGTCATATTATCATAACACAGGTTTGAAAGTTATGCATAAGAAAGTATCTCAGCTGTCATCTCACACAATTCTTTCTGGGGAGGTGAAGAAACTGAGACCCAAGGGTGAATTGCTTTGTCCAGAAAAAAACTCAGGTCTCCTTAATCCAATTCTGAAAGTATTCTCTACAACATATGTATGTTTCCTAATTTCTTCTTAATAAATATTATTTTAAAAATAAAAGAAGACAAAAAGAATTTGGCACACTCTAAAGATATTTATTTACCAAAGTTACCTTTCTTTCCTTATTCACTCATCTTTACATCTGAAAATGTTATCTGGAAACCTGTCATTCTTCCTATGTCTTCCATGCCTGGATGAAGTAACACTCCTCTTTCATCTCATTTACACATATATTTATTTTTTTCACGTCTATGTGGTCGGAATATGGAGATGTCACAAACCAGTATCTCTAATGAACATGTTCCACATGCAGGAAATGGGAAAAGGCTGCATTCCCTCTAAGACATTATCTTATAGATACAAACATAGGATGGACTCAAAATACTTTTAACCTGATAGTAAATCTTTGAATGCTAGTTGTGCCTTAATTTTCAGCACACGTTTGTATCAACACCCTGGTTTTTAATGGGGCCTTTTGCTCTTGTTGAAAGCTAACGCTGGAGGTGGTGTACCCATATAAACCTCTCAAAAGCCGTTTTAATATAGCATTGTTTAAGCCAATTCATTTCTTTCTTTCTGCATTTCTACTCTATTGGTAATTTTCTTTTAAAATCAGTTTCTGTTAATGAATTTTAACACATCACATTTAGGCTCTTCCAAGGTAAAATAAAATAAATATACCCTTTCAACATCCACCTCCATGTCCTCTCTTCCCTATTCTCCTACTGCAATGAAGCCTCCTTCCTTTTCTTTAAATCCTTGATTTTGACCCATTCTTTTACCTACTGTACTTTTAAAATACCATATTTACCAATGGGACTGTTCTAGAACATCTATTCTCAATTCTTATAATCTCATATATCTCACTCCCAACTTTACCTTTCTGACCAACTAAAGTAAAACTTCTGCTACTCCCACCCTCATCGCCATCACCACCCCCATCACCATCACCAGCACCAGAACCAGCACCACGTGGCCTTTCTTGTCATCTGCAGGATCAGAACTGTTGCAAGAGCTTCTGTTGCTAAAAAAAAAAAAGATGATAATAACAGTTGATTTGCCACAGCTCATACGTGTCATTGGCATCCCTCCCCACTCTCCATCAAAAACCCATATTATATAGCATTTTCCTTATTAATATGGGGTGGCCCTATTTTCATCAACTACACACTTTTTTTAGCACCAACCCTTCTACAGAGACACAAAAGCTATGAGACATAACATATACCACCTAACAGCCACAGGAAATGTATGAACAAATAATCCAGGGCTAGGTAATAGTGACTCAAAGACAATTTGGATGGTGAGCAATTCATGATGGATAAAGCTCAGAGAAGTCTTTCCTGGCCAGGTCCAGGCTTGTACTTGCCCTGAAAGGGCGGGTCATGGTCAAAGGAAAAAGAAGAGGGACATTATTACACAGGTTATTTCTTTATCTTAAAAAAATTTCTTTTGTAACATCGATCCTTCAAATGCCTATCCAATCACCACCCAAGACCAGAAAGAATTAGCCATTCCACACTGTTTCCACATAAACATATTTCATTTTATCAGTGAGCATCTAACACTCCCCCTTGCAAAGGGACATCTATTAATTGTGTCTGAAAAGAGTGATTTCACTACAGGTTAGCCGGAGACCTCTGTTTACCATACATGCAGCTCATGCCCACTGGAAGGCATCAGAGCAGAAGTCTTAGAATCAAAGCAGAGGCTGACTACACCCAATCTAATAAAGCAATGCATGAGTTTAATGCAGCGATCAATCACAATACTTTGTTAAAGGGTGAAAAAATGCAGAGTAAATGCTACATAGGATGGAATGCTGGGCAACAGGCAAGACCTGGCATAGGCAAATTGAGACATAAGCTCTCCTGTCCTGTCACAAACAAACAAAAGAATTTAAGCAGAATTTTTCCTTCAAACATTTAAATGTCCACATTGCAATGTTCAGTAAAGATCATTGTTTTATTGTGTTTCTCTAAGAAAAAAAAATCTCTGTTAAAATGTACTTATCTACCAAATTGTTTTACAATACATTTGGTTGAACCAAATGAAGTTGCAATCTTTATTGTTCAAAAATTATTAAAAAGATCAGGAGCTTTGTGTTAGTAACCTTACGACTTTGAGACAGTCCCTAGCTCAGAAGACATGCAGTTGCAGCTGAAGAGTAAAACAGAATTTTGGAGGAAAAACAACAGTAAAACTTGAAGAAAATACGCACCTTCTGGAAGAAAATTAGAAAATGGAAGAGCAAGAACTATAAACATTGTATAAAGATCTTGGCTTTAATGATGTTCCTAAAATGTCATTAAATGTGTTTTGAGCAAGATTTACCCTGAAATATTCTCAAGAGGGCCTGAGTTCAGAAACCAAAAAGAAACCAGAGGTTCATAGAGGAGACCAGTAATTTGTCGGGCACTATGCAAAGTGAGAAAGCTAGTTGAAAACTGAATGGGACTGATTAGATGAGAAAAGAGAGAAAAGCAAGACCAGATTCTCGGGGAAGATTGGGCCTTGCCTTGAGGTGTACCAGTCACGCACTTAAAACCCTTTAACATCAAAACCCTGTTTAACACATGCTAACGCCCAGCTGGATATGATTTTCAATTCTCCTCTTAATTTTTCTCAGGTGCTGAACTCATAGGGACCCAAATACATGGAGCTCGTGTCCTGGCTGGAGCTGCCTAACTCTCTAGGCCATACCCCAGAGGTCTTTGTGGCAACAGTGCGTTATAAAGCAAACTACCTTATTTTCATTGGGGGTAGCAGGCAGCAGGCACTATTGGAGGGAAAGGTACTGGTCTCGGACCTGTGATCAGTTACAACTCTTTCGCAAACTCCCTGTGACACCCAACACATCCCTTTGTGCCTCTAGACTCCTTCATCAAGAAAGGAGGGGCACGGGCCAGGTAAACTCCAAGGTGATGGTGCCATGCTATTTTCCTGAAATTAGGATACTGCAAGAATAACAGAGGACTGCTGTTCTAATACTTGTGTTCTTAAGTGGCTCCTTGGGAAAAGGAGGGGAAAGGGAAGAGCAAAATACCAGGAATTTTTCATTAATACAAAGAAGTTTCAGAATCAGCAGAGCCAGTGCAGGGGCAAGGGGCAAGCGTGAGGAGGATGAGGCTGTCTGTTTGCACATGACTTTGACCAAGCCCACCTCTGGGAGCTGTGGAAATGGAGCATGATTACAGAGTGTCTTTCTTCTTGCTGAGGTCTTTCAGCCTTGCTGTTGTAGCCTCCTGCTGTTTTTCTGTTCAGAAATGAGCATTTGAGAGATATTTCAACTCAAAAAAAACACAAAACAACAACAAAAAACAAACAACAAAAAAAACACACCCATAAATAGACTACAGGATAAAGTTCCATGTCTAGAATTTTTAGAAAAATTCCTTTCTCTCTCTCTCTCTCTCTCTCTCTCTCTCTCTCTCTCTCTCTCTCTCTCTCTTCTCTCTCTCTCTCTACATATTTGAGGAACTTCAAAGCATGTGTTGTTAATCATGCAATTGGCATTCCATTACTGTGTACAACTCTGACTTATTAAATCTGAATGAAATCCTTATTGGAGACATTTACTATGTGTGCAGTGTGCTGGGAGCAGAGTGGGAAGCCCTAAAGGATAGAGGAGACTGATGTTTACTCGTGTCTTTCAGGGCAGCATTCTTTTCTAGGAAGATATCCTTCAGGAGCAAAACGGTGCCATTGTTAGCTGTTCGTTTGTTTTTCCACCACACAGGTATTTTATTTGTAGTTACCTGTTAGTGTTTTTTTAAATATTGTTTATTATTTTTCAATTACACTTGGTATACAAGATTACATTGGTTTCAGGTGTACAACCCAGTGATGAGACATTATCTAACTTATGAAGTAGCCACCCTGATAGTTCTAGTACCCATTATTGATGTTTCTCTCTCTCCTCCCTTCCTCTCTAAAATCAATAAAAATATATTTTAAAAAATAATTTAAATTTAAAAAATAGAATGATTCATTAGAAGTCTTTATGGTAATGGATTCCCACTCCTTCCAGTCAGCTGAGCATCTGCCCATCCTTTCTTCCCAGAAGAATAAAGAGGTGTTTTCTGGACATGCCAAACCGATGACATTCTAGAGTTGGAGACATGAGGCTCAGCAGGCTGTGGGGGTACGATGCTGAAAACAAGAGCATTAAGTTAAATCACAATATATGATAAGATCCCTCTCTGTGTTCCTCCCTCAACTTGGCTTTCAAATGTATGCTTCATCTACAAAAGATCAGAGATTCCTCTTCGGGGAACTACCTAATGCACTACAAAAGATTCTTCTAAATGGAAAGTCTCAAAAAAAAAAAAAAAAGACCAATCAAATAACCTAACAGTGTAGCCCACCAGTCCACAAGCCCCACTCAAGCCCATAGAGTTTCCAGTTTTTAATGCATTATTTTTAAATATGGGAGGGGGGAGGGCAGAAAACCAAGGAGTATCATGTATTAGAGGAAATTCTTTAATATGAAAGACACATCCAAACAAACAAAAATAATGCAGAGAGCTGAAGAAAACAAAGGGTATCTATAATTGAGATCTTATGACAGATAAACGTTATTAAATAAATGGATGAAAAATATAACATCTGGCTATAAAAAGAACATTTAGAAAGTTTTTGAAAGTGCTTTGGGTTACTAAAAATGTCTATGTATTAGCTCCACGCTAATAAAAGTCTAAGTTAAGACTGAGTCTTCTGACTCGCAGTGCAGGAAGCTGCCCTCTGCAGGTTGGTATTGGTGAACGAGCCAGAATCCAAGAGAATGGGACACACACGGCAGAAACCACTGGGCCCAACATGCGCTCCCTACTCTGGTCCTGTGCACGTCGTATGTACACTGCCTCGTGCTTTCAGCCAGGTTTCCCCCAAATCTCCTCTCCTCCTTTTCACTCAAATCCCACCCAGCACACCTTCTTGGCACAACCCACCTCAATCTGCAGCCTCACTCATGGCCAACTCTTTCCCCAAACTCACAAGAATTGCTTTAATAACCTGAGCCAGATTCTGTTGCCCAATCACATCGACGTTTCCTCCAAGACAACGTGTGCTTCATTACCAGCTAGCACCCCCTGGACGTGTGGGGGGCATATGGGCGATCACTAGACAGCAGTGAGTGAATGATGGATGGATTGCTCTTTTTTCAGACCTTTTTTTTTTTTTCCCATCTGATGCTCTCCTAGAAGGGATGTGAATGCCCCACTGCTGAAGGGGCACGATTCACAATGGTCGTGCAGAGCCCCTCGCCCAACGCTGCTGGCCACGATTCGGTTCTTCTGAAGGAAACATCAAAGCGGAGGCAAGACAGGCCTGGCACACAGAAGCCAGCCTCCCACTTGCTCCTGATGCCTCAGACAGCCAAGTGCCAGAATGAATCTCTCTTCTGAGCTGTGAGGTTAATGCGGCCATTTATAGATAGCAGCAGGAGATTAGGTATGTTGAAAGGGGAAGGTTTTTCTACTTTGCGTTTGATCCCGTCCGGCACTCCCCAGAGCTGCCATGTGCCCCACACCTGATAAATACTGTTTTATAAACGGCAAAGAGGAGAATTTAAAGCCATAAATCTATCCCCACCCCCCCTCGCTGTTTTATGGATCTAAAAGATAATTAAAACCATGCCCTTGCCTTGCAAATGCAGCCTCATCTTTCTGGCAGGCCGCGTTTTGAATGAACTTGAGGGCAGTGTCAGTGCTAAGGGCGGCCTTAGGTGGATGCCCTGTTGGCCTTCATGGAGCACGGCCCGGCCTGGTAGGTCTCAGGGTGTGTGCGCACCACCCAGGGTTGCAGCCGGGACCAAAGGCTCTACACAGCCCTGCTTGGGCTCAGAACTTGGCTTATGGTGGTGCTAATGAGGGCCGCTTCAAGATGGAGAGAAACAGAACAAAATAAAACTTTCTTCTTTGGTCAAAGACTGCTCCCCCAAACTTTAAGCACTTCTTTTGGTTTTTCATAGATACCAGGGGACTGATAAAACACACAAAACACAACCTAATATTAATGGATCAGGACTTCCAAAGAAACACGGCTAAATATTATGTAGCCGTTAATTAAATCATTGTGGAAGCTATGTAATATCAAGGAAATGTTTATGATGCAGCCCTAAGTGGAAACCGCATGATATAAAATGTTTCTACATTATGAGAGTAAAAATAAATCATTTTTAAAATGTATCTTCAGTTATCAAGTGGATGTGTGCACATGGTTAAAATAAGAAATAATATAAAGGGATTACACATGGCTTTTGCCCTCAGCCCTCCTACCACTCATTCCCTCCCCAGAGCAAATACTTTTAACTCTTTTGGCTGTTTTACTCCTTGGAGTTAGTACCATATCTCTCGATACTACATGTTATTGCCTCTAGTTATTTATTTTATACATTAACTTTTCAATTCCAGCTATGATAAATCAGCATCTAACTCATACAAACTCACCCCTCCCCTATCCAATATCTTAGTAAATCAAAATTTCTAGGTCCTTCAGTCTTTACCTTTTTACAATTATTCTCCTTTTATTTCTTGTTCCACCAATTAAAGGGCAACTTTTGATTGCTTATCCTGCCACTCAATCAGATAAGAATATCAGCATCCCTGTTAATTTCTTCTGCTCTCAGCAGTTCTTCCTCATCTTCCAACTCCCAATTTCTCATATGTACATCTCTTTTATAATGTCAAAATTAATTGACGTTGCCTTTACTCTCTAACCAACTTGCAGTGATGGGTTGATTTTAGAATGTGCAAGTCGACCAATAACATCTCTGTTTTTATGACCATGCCAATGTTGAACATATCAGAATTAAGTAGTACTTTCCTGATTCTAGTTCTTTCTTAAAATGCTTTTTCTAGAATTTCAAATGCCCATTTTTGGAACTTTTTGTCTTTATGGTAATTTAATTTTTTTAAATCAAATATCACATACTCTTTTGACATAGATTTTTTTCTCTCTAGGTCCTTCCACCCTTCTGATCCAATCTAGACCTGTGCTATCTAGGTTTTGTGCATTGTTCTGCCTGGGATTTCTTTTTTCTCCTTTCCTGGATCAGTTCCACCATATCTCTACCCTGTCTTCCTGTTGGTTTCATCCCTGGTTTGCTGCTACATTGTAGCATTCACATATCTCTGCTCATTTCTAGCAAAAATCTTATTTTTATTCATGTATCCTACCCTTCTCTTAATGATTCTATACTTTGCTAAGTCAATCATGGTAATATTTCATCTTGCTAATGATTGGTTTAAGAGTGGGCGTATAATCTATTCTAGATAATAAGACACAAGAGAAAACTTGCTGAGATATCTTCGATGAAGTCTTTAATTAAAAAGAAAAAGACTTCCCTGACTAGTGTGGTTCAGTTGGTTGGGTATCATCTTGTGCACCTAAAACTTGCTGGTTTAACTGCTGGTCAGGCCACATGCCTGGATTGTGGACTCAATCCCAGTAGGGTGCCTGCAGAAGGCAGCCATTTGATGTTTGTCTCTCACATCAGTGTTTCCCTCCCTCTATCTTCCTCTCTCTATAAATCAATTTAAAACCGTTTGGTTTTTTTTAAAGAAAAAGACCCACAAGAAAGAACCTCTTTTCTTTTTCTATTATCATATCTGTATGTAATATCTAATTGCAGGGATTATTCTCTAAGAAGAGCAGAGCTACCCAAGGACTGTGCAGCTCCCCGAAAAAGACAGAAGAGAAAAATGGGGAGAACTTAGAATTTTGGTGATATGACTGAGTCAACCACCTGCTTCTAGATTCCTTATGATTTGAGATGTTGTCTTTCTGTGTAAGCCAGTTAAATTAGAGTTTTTTTCTTTTTACACAAAAAGCATTCAATTCCAACAGTGGCATCTCTTTAAGAAGCTTCCAAAAATGAGTGTGAAGTACATTTTCTGGGTCATTAAAAGTGAGAAATTATCTTTATTTTACTAGAATAGTTTGACTGGGTATAGAATTTTAGTTTGAAAACTCATTTTCTTTAAGAAGTATAACACTTGCCCTGACCGGTTTGGCTCAGTGGCTAGAGAGTCGGCCTGTGGACTGAAGGGTCCCAGGTTCAGTTCCGGTTGGGAGCATGTGCCTTGGTTGTGGGCACATCCCCGGTGGGAGGTGTGCAGGGGGCGGCTGATCGATGTTTCTCTCCCATCGATGTTTCTAGCTCTCTATCCTTCTCCCTTCCTCTCTGTGAAAAATCAATAAAGTATTTTAAAAAAAGAAGTATAACACTATTAATGCTATCGCTCTAATGTCTTCTATTTTGTTTCTTTGTAAGGAAACAAATTCATATTCTCTCCCTATATCTATCTATCTATCTATCTATCTATCTATCTATCTATCTCTTTCAGCTTTTAGAATCTCTTTATCTCTTTTCCCTTTGGTATTCTTTGATTTCACAATTATATATCTAAATATAACCTTCTTTTCATTCATTGTGCTAGATATTCAAATGTGATATTATAGAAATGTTCCCTTTAGCTCTAGATAGTTAAATTAATTCTTTATATATGTTCCCTTTCATGATTTATATAGTTATCTTTTTCTTGACAACTGTTTATCAGATATTTGACTCCCTGGATACATCAGCCATGTCTATGACTTTTTGTTCTATATTATCTATTTTTTTGTATTTTATTACACACTCTTGGAGATTTCCTAGACTTTATTTTACAATCTATTTTAAAATTCTAAAATAGTACTTTTAATAATGAGAGTTCCTTATTTTTTGTTATTTTCCTTTATCATAACACCTGTCTTTGTTATTTTCTCAAATGTTTGTTTATTCATACTTAATAAAAAAGCAATAAAAACTGATTGAATATACCGAATACTGTTGATCTTTGCTACTAGGTAATCAAGCACAAACTGGAAATTATACTTGCAGTCTCATAAATGGAAGAGGAGACTTGGAGGTCCACACCAAGACACATCTTAATTAAAATGTCAAAGGTTAAGACAAAGAGAGAATCTTAAAAGCATCAAGAGAAAAATAGTTACCTAAAAGAGAGCTCCTATAAGATTGCCAGCTGATTTCTCAACAGAAACTTTTCAGGGCACAAGGGATTGGCAGGAAATAGTCAAAGTGATGAAAAGCAGGTGACTGCAACCAGATTACTCTACCCAGCAAAGCTAATCACTTAGAATCAAAGGACACTTAAAGAGCTTCCCAGACAAGAAAAAGCTAAAGGAGCTCATCACCACCAAACTAGTATTATATAAAATGTTAAAGGGTCTTCTTTAAGAGAAGAGGAGGAAAAAAGAGAAAAAAATGTGAACAATAAAATGGCAATAAATACATATCTATCAACAATTAAATCTAAAAAGCAATGAAAATGAGCAAGCAGAACAGAAACAGACTCACAGATACAGAGAACATTTTGACAGTTGCTAGATGGGAAGGGTTGGGAGATGGGAGACAAAGGTGAAGGGATTAAGAACTACAAGTTGGTAGTTACAGAATAGTCATGGGGATGTAAAGTACAACATAGAGAATATACTCAAAAGTATTCTAATAACTATGTGCAGTGTCCAATGGGTATGAGATTTATTGGGATGATCACGTAGTGGGTTATATAATCTTTAATCACCAGAAATTAATACAAAACTGTGTGTCAACTGTAATTGAAAACTAAAAATCGATGCAAAAATACTGAAGGAGAAATGATGCCACTTGCATGGAGTGGATGAGGTCAGGGCTGCTGCTCAACTGTCTACAATGCACAGAAAAGACCTTCACAAGAGTCTTCCAGCCACATAACTAAGCTGCCAGGTAGGAGCGCCTACAGTAAGGCCATTAACTGTCTTTAGAAAGGAAGGCCTCCACCACCTCCATTTGTTTGTTAGTCACCTCGTTTCTTCAGGCTGCCTTCATTCGGGGAAAGGAGACGCTGTTCCTTATACAAATTTTAAAGTAATTTCTTTTTGTTCAGCCCTATTTTATTCACAACCACCACATTTCCCCCACGTGAGACGCTCTGTGATCCAAACAGGCTGATAACTGCATCCTCTTGCATTATCATCCACAACTGCATTCAGTGGCGGCTCCCTCTCCTTTTTCATCAGTTATCCTGCCAACATGTGCTTTCTATCTTCTAACGATTTGTCAAAATCTCTGATAACTGCACTCCTGTTCTCTATCTTTTAAAAATTACTTATCACAACCGTAGGATACTCTGACGAAATAAAAGAAATAAACCTATGCAATCAGGCCTCCATATTTGAACAGAAGGCTTTTCTTGCATAAGTCATTTCTTTTTTGATACTACTTTAGCATTAACAATTCACTAACACTCATATACACACATACACACACATATACACATATACGTACACCCATACCCACACCCATACCCCCCCACACACACACACACGTTCTCTTCCCGTTCACATCTCAATAACTTTGAACAAAGTCACCTAGATTTTCTGTGCCTCACTTGTTTCATCTTCAAACAAAATAAGGGAAATACTTTGTAAGAATTTCTTGGAGTTAAGTAAAATAATAATGACAGGTGTGCTTTGTAAGCTATACAATATGTGCTAAAATACATAGCAGTTCTGACTCTCACTTTTCTGTGTCATTCATAAGTAAGAGGACACGTAAATCATTTACGATGTGAGGCTGAATTGGGTCCTGCCAAATTTCACATGTTGAAGTCCTAACCCCCAGTGTTTCACAATGTTACCATATTTGGCAATACGTTCTTTAGAGAGGTGATTAAGTTAAAACGAGACAACTGGCGCGGGTCCTAATTCAATCTTACAGGTGTCCTTAAAGGAGAGGAAATGTGGACAGACAGAGGCTCCAGCGGCATTGATGCATAGAGGGGTGACCATGTGAGGAGAGAAGGTAGACATCTGTAAGGAAAGGGAAAGGCCTAGGACAGAGCCATTCATCGTGGCCATCAGAGGGAACCAACCTTAGCTGTGTATTGACCTTGGGACTCCAGCCTCCGGAATTGTCAGAAAATACACTGAGTGGCCAGATTATTTTGACCACCCCATCAGTACTTCATTGACACTTCCAAAAATACTGAATATCGAAAACTTCCTAAGCAAATACTCTCAAGGTTTTATTATTATTATTATTATTTGCATAATTAATTCACTTCATCGTACTGATGGGGTGGTCATAATAATCTGGCTGGTCATAATAATCTGGCCACTCAGTGTAGATATCTGTTGGTAAAGCCACCCAGTCTGTGTATTTCATTATGGCAGTCCTCGCAAACGCATACATATATACATCCCAGTTGGGCATCCGTCCAGCCTGAGCTGTTCAAACCAACTTCTTCACTAAACAGGATAATAACTGTTGAACCCCGCAGGTAGATCTGAGGCTCTCTCTTCCCCACGGCCATGAGACCACACAGGCATTTTCACAGGCTATCTGAGGGAGAAGGAGAAAGGGTTGAAAGGGAACCTGAAAGACCATATTCATCTGAAAAACTACCCCAAAAAGACTCTTTTGATGCATTTTTTTCTGACAAATGTAATATAGGCAACACACTACTAAATGGACAGTGGCCCTGGCCAGTGTTGCTCAGTGGTTAGAGAGTTGGCCTGAGCACCAAAGGGTCTTGGGTCTGATTCCCAGTCAAGGGCACATACCTGGGTTGCAGGTTCTATCCTCAGCCCCAATCAGGGGCACGTGCAGAAGGCAACCAATCTATGTGTCCCTCTCACATCTCTCTCTCTCTCTCTCTCTCTCTCTCTCTCTCTCTCCTCTTTCCCTCCCACTATCTCTGAAAATCAATGGAAAAAATATCCTTGAGTGAGGATTAACAAAAATAAATAAATAGACAGTGGTTCATGCAGAAAAATAAATTAGAAGTATTTGTTTTCCTACACATCAGAACATACTGCATAAATTTGGGATTCAGCTACACATGTAAGGGTTATGTGCACACTGGCAACCATCTATATATTTAGTAATCTATCCCTCGGCTATTCTAACAAACAGCACCCAACATCCAGGGCTGAATTCCATTGGAGATCTTAAGAGACCAGCCTGCTTCCTTTCAGGTAAGAGAAGAGCGACCATACTGCTCATTATAGCAATGTTCCTTAGAGAAGGATCCAGAAGAGTGGAAGATTCAGACTTGCTTCTCAACCAGCAAACAGGTCTTCATGTTTTATATTCCCTCCCAACTCTCATTAAAATGTCTATCTTTGTCCCACTCCCTAGATGTTCTCCCAGCTGCCCAACCCTTTCTATCTCCACCCACCCACTGTATCTCAAGGGATACAGGTTGAAATAGCTCCAAGCTATTGTGCACACAACATAGGCCAGAATCTGGGCAAGAGTTATTACATAATCATCCAATTTAACCACCCAGGGAGAATTAATATAGTTATGTCACAGATGAGCAAGCTGAGGCTGAGAGAGGTTAAATTTATCTAAGTTCGTACAGCTGAAGAGCAAGAGCCTGAACTGAAACCCAGATATTTGACTCTGAAGATCAGCTCCCTGCAGCCCTCACATATTCACTCATGTATTCCCCTCAGTTCAACAAAGATGTCTTTTCTAGAAGAGCATATCTGCTTCAAATAGCCTGGACGAGTGGTCGGCAAACTGCGGCCCCTTGAGTGTGGCTCTTCCACAACATACCATGTGCGGGCGCACACGTACAGTGCGATTGAAACTTCGTGGCCACACTCAAGGGGCCAAAGAGCCGCATGTGGCTCGCGAGCCGCAGGTTGCCGACCACTGGCCTGGACCATTCTCTCCATAGGCACACTGCTGCTGGTCCGTGTGTCCTCACGTTTAGTTTGAAAAAGAGAAAGTCTACTTGAAAGCTGCCTGAGCTCCAGGGCCAGCCCTCTTACACCCTGTTTATTTTTTTTCTGTTGTTGTTGCTTAGTTTGGTTTTATTTTATTTTTGTACTTCAACTTTACCTCCAGTACAAGGAAAGGCCCATTTTTGGAGGGAGAATCAATTATGCTATATTTTGGAACACTCAAATTTCTTATCCTTCCTCCATCTGAATATTCTTGATAGAAGAAGTAGATTTTCCCACCTTTCTACTTATTTTTTTCTTTACCTCTTTATTATCTCTCTGCCCAATAGATTGTAAGCTCCATAAGGTAAAATCCATGGCCCAAATATAATAATTAAATTATAGATAGATAGGTAGATAGATAGATAGATAGATAGATAGATAGATAGATATGCAGGCCTAGCACATAATGGATAGTCAATAAATGTTTCAAAGGCCAGCAGATATACTCCGCTGCTCATATCCTAAACCTCATACATCGGGCAAAATTTTCCACACATTTTCACACTTCTTAGAGAAGCAGTAATATTAAAGCAAAGCTGTGTTGGCTCATCATTCTGGCCCAGCTGCAGCTCTTCCACATTAGGCTCATATTTCTCTCCTCACAGCCCCTCCCTCCCGTTACATGGTCTTGTTTGGGTTTGAGTTGTGGGTGTGAAAGCCTGAGTTGTTTGGCTGGCTGCAGAAGAGGGGCCTATCTCAGGGCTCCTTGGTGCTCACCTGCAGTCACCCTATTCTAGCCTCCTTATCTGCAGCCCCATGATTTTGATCTCTGTGATACCGGGCACATTTTTCCAAAACCCCTGAAATGAGAAAATTGGCTTCGAAAGTGAAAAGTGTTCCGAGTTTAGCACGCTCTGCCCTGATGAACACGGCCAGCAACCTCGGACAGCAGGGATCCCACTGAATTGAGACTTGGACAACTGACAAGGGCTTCCTTTTTTCACCCCTCACGCTACCTATCCTTCAGCATTTCCACCCACTTAGCACCTAATTATTGGGTTATAAATACGCTGTATTTATCTCCAAGTTCACATTTCACCTTTGTCTTTTCTTTGCTTTCCAATGCATTAATTTATACAAAATGTATATCGATCATCTTTGAGTTGCCAGTCACTGTATTGGATACTGGAAATATAAACACACACACACCATCATTACAGATCAACCTCTACCTCAGTCTCTTCAAAACAGCCTTCTTAGCCTCCATGATTAGTTACTTAATTAGGCACTTAATAATCTCTTCCATGGGCTTTGCCATGACTTCATGTTGGTTTGTCCTATCTTCTCAACCAGATTTGAAATTCCTTTTGATCATAGGCCACATCCTTATTCCTACTGGGTTTCCTTAATAACCATGAATGTAACCATGATGGGCTCCCTCGCCCCTCTAGCCAGTCACTTTTTGCACTGAACACGACCTTTCTGAAAGCCCTTTGGGAAGAAGCATGTGCTGCCAAGAAGGAAGAGAAGGGAGAGGAGCAGGGAGAAGACTCAGTTTCTTCTCTCCATTTTACCACAACAATTTAGTCCTGCATCTGGGCATGCCCCCTCAACAATGGCCCGAATTATCAAGGGGAGGAGAGAGACCTAAGTCCTGAAAACACGCAGCTCCTACAATGCCCATGTCACAAAGCCTCCCTGGGTTCTGACGACTGGAAGACCTCATGCTTCTCACAGACTGGATTCTTTTGGTCCATGTGCATGTTGACATTCCAAGACCAGAAGGTCAGAAGGTCAGCAGAAGCACATGTGTGCGGCAAACAGGCACTCACTGAGCGAATGAGAGGGGCCGGGCTGGGATGCCTGAGTGTGTCCTGTGAAGGGAAACAGTTTCAGACCCTGTGGCCAGAGAAGGACAGCCAGGACCTCACAGAGTCTCGCCAGGGAGTAGAGAGAGGCTGGTGGGGGGGTGGGCAGGATAGAAAGAAGATGCCCCCTGTCTTGACCTGGAGTGAAAACCAAGGTGAAAGGGGAAGTCACTGGGACAAGCTAGTGACCAGGAGGCCCGGCCAGAAGTAAAAGCAGATGTGAAACATAAGCTGGCAGTGTCCTGCGGGCCACGGGGTCTGCCCTAAAGGAGATGACCCCAAGTAAGATGCACCATCTTTGACGTGTCTTCACCGGGCCGCTACTTGGCAATTAGGGCTGAACAGCCACAGTTTTCAAGAACTGAGCAGAGCACACAAGATACTTTGTTTTTCTAAAGCAGCAGAGAAGGGAATATGCCCATCGGAGCCTGGAAGATCAGCCTCCTTTCCAACAATTGATTTATTTGACAAATATACACTGTGCTTATTATTGGCTCAAGAACCCAAGAATTCTGAATTATATAAGCCACAGTCTTTATCCTAAGGTTAAATATTAATCAGCCATATTAGTGCCAAAAGAAGAATTCAAAATTGCTGTCTCTTATCTGTGAAGAATAAAGAAATAATAATAATTTTAAAAAAAAACTGGATCTGGAGGATGAATGCTCTCCAAGGGGGAATTGGAGAGACCTGACAAGTGTATAAGATTTGTTAATATATTTGCATGATCACAGATCACAGACTCCATCTCACTCTGGGCTGTAGTAAAGCATTGGCTTACTGCTAACAAAAGAAAAATTCAGCCCTGAGCGGTTTGGCTCAGTGGATAGAGAGTCGGCCTGTGGACTGAAGGGTCCCAGGTTCGATTCCAGTCAAGGGCATGTACCTTGGTTGCAGGCACATTCCCAGTGGGGGGTGTAAGGAGGCAGCTGATTGATGTTTCTCTCATCGATGTTTCTAATACTCTATCCCTCTCCCTTCCTCTCTGTAAAAAATCAATAAAAATATATTTTAAAAAAAGAAGAATTCAGCCCTTCTATTCCTGATTTTCTTCTATGTACCAACCCTAGGCTGGTCCACCCTGCACCCAGTGTTGCTTCTGTCAGAAACACCAGATATTGCTACAATATTTCCCAGAATGCATCCCAATAGGACACTGGCCCTGAATAATTCTCAGGCCAAAGTCTTCAAAGAATTCATTCCCCAGTTGAGATTTAGAGGGACCCAAACTGGAAGCCTCACTTTTAACAGTCATGAAGATTTGTTTGGTGCTCACCCTCCATCTGCATCCCTCAAAGAGCTACCCTTGGTCACCCTTCAGGCTTACGATGTACACATGATCTCCCTTCCAGAGAACACCTGAGCAAGAGGCCAAGGAGAGCCCTGGAAGCAGGCTAAAGGCCACTTGGACAAGGAATTCTAGGGCCACAAGTACCCTGAGTGAAAACTAGAATGAATGGTATGAGGTTCAGTTAAGGAGCCAGAGCAGGGCCCACTGGAATAGATCCTGTTACTTATAATGGGTGGTACTGACTCCCTTGAATGTGTATCCTAAAGAAATCGGTTTCTAGCTAAGATCTGAAATCAGCCCAAGTGCCCATCAGCAGATGAGTGGATAACAAAGATGTGGTACATTTACACCATAGAATACTAGGCAGCGGGGGGGGGGGGGTGGGGGGGGCGCATGTGGGGGTGGGGGCGGGAAGGATCTCTTACCCTTTGAGACAGCAGGGAGGGACCTGGAGAGTATTATCCTAAGTGAAATAAGCCAGTCAGAGAAAGACAAGTATTACATGATCTCACTCATTTGTGGAATCTAAAGAACAAAATAAAATGATGAACAATATAGATCCAGAGACATTGAAACACAGAACAGACTGTCGAATCTCAGAGGAAAGGCAGGGGTGGGTTGGTGGATGGGAAGAGATCAACCAAAGAACTTATATCCATAGATGCATGACCCATGGGCACAGACAATAGTGTGGTGAAGGCCTGAGGCGGGCTAGAAGGGGTCAATGTTGGGGGGAGGGGGGAGCATCTGTAATACTTTCAACAATAAAGATACATTTTAAAATAAATACATACATTTTAGAAATTAATTAATTACAAAGTTGGTTTCTCTTGGAAATGATTGACAGAGTATGGCTCGAATTCCTGTTCCATTTCTAATGGAGTTTAATTCCTGGGAAAGCCCTGTTTCTGTCCCCAAAGAGGAGGGAGAACTCAGCCTACTAGTCCCAGGGACGAATTAAAGTGAAAGCTGGTTAGCTTTCCGTTATCTAAACTGCCCTTGTTACTGAGATAAATAGGCCTGACGAGGGAGGGGATTTCAAGAGCCAACAGCCTGGGCATGCGATCTGTTTTTCCAATGTTTTTCCAGATAAAAAAGAGGTGGAAAAACACAAATGTTTCATATCATTGCCAATGAGTTTCCATTTGATTTTGGGGGGTGGAGATGGGGTGAAGAAGACAAAGAAAATGCTATGTATGCAGTCAGCAAAGTGGTACAACCAGCTGTTTGATGCCCTGGAAGCTCTTTAGAGCTGCCTCCAAATGGCAAGAGAGAGAGAGAGAGAGAGAAATTGTATGAGAACCTAAGAAGCTCTTTTTGATAAAAGGCTACCACCAAGTCTTGATAGGAACTGAAATCCCAGGGAAAGCAGTTTAAGCAGGTGTGCCATGAGACCTTCCTGCTCCCCTCACAGAAATAATCAGGGTGAGCTGGGGACAGGTAGGGAGGTGGGCGTGGCATAAGTAGAACTCAGCTCCCTCAGAACTGAACAGGAACCCAAGAAAGTTTGTCTCCTGAACACTCACAATGAATCTTAAAAGACCCCAAGGCTTCCTACTGAATTTTAGTTGGACTCAATGATTTCTTTAAGACATTTTGAAAGGCTTATTTACTAAGGCCTTAAGGCCTGGCCAGGCCATGAGCCACCTTTAGTTAGATGGTCATTATTCATATTTTAGAGATCATTCCCATTTAGAGAAGAGCAAACTAAGAGGCAGAACATTCATGGAGCATTGTCTCCTTGCGGAATCACTTCATAGTATCTACAGACCATCAAAACCCTTTCAACCAATTCACCAATGTCAGAAGGGGAAATCGGAGCAAGATTCATTATCTGGCAGAATCATTTCATTGGTTTTTGATGTTTTCCGTCTTTGGGGTTGCTGTACAACTGAGTGCATTTTCACTTGTCACATTTGGTTGAAACAGACAAACGACGTGACCCACAGTATCTTACCACTCCGCCTTCTTTCACGTCCTGCTTTTATTTATGTGCCTGTGCCACAGCTGAGTCACTGATCCCTGTGGTGTCAATGCGCTTGCTTGTTCAGAGTGGTCCATGTGTCCTAAAACATGAATGCTCTGCTTTCCTTCTGACTGGTGGGTTGACGTCCAAGGGGAGCTCATAGCAGAGAGGACTTGGCACTTTTGTGGAAGCTTTTGGTCTCTGACCTTGGTACGGAGAGACATGGGAGAAGATGAAGATAAGAAGAACTGAGAGGCAGGTATTGACAAGTCATTAAAGGTCCCAGGTCAGGTTGGAGGACAGGGGGGAGTCACTGGAATATTTATGGCAGAAGTTAACTTTCAAAACCATTTATAAGACTGAGTTCATTCACTCCTAATATAAGTCTCATGTTTATATTAGGTAATAGATATACAAATGGAGAGAAGGCTTAATAGAGAAGCTTTCAGCTGGGACTGAAAGAATGAGTCAGATTTCTGTCGTTGGAGAAGAGAAGTAGAGCCAGAAAAAGAGCTGCCTGGAGACATACAGGCTCCAATGTTTAAAGACATAGTGAGTGGTATTAAGAGGGAAATTAACCGGGGATCTGTGAAATCCAAAGGTCTTTGGCCAAACCATGGCCCTAAGGAAGAACAGTTGTATGGATGGCATTTTTTCTCCTTATACAGCCTTTCCTACCTCAGCCAAAAAAATTTAACAAGTTCCTTTCATTTCTCCTTGCTGATTTCTCACCTCTCCAAACTATGTGCATGAGCTTACACACCACATATATGCACACCTATCTACAAACACATGTGCACATTTTGCCTTGTGCTGCTATCCTGTCCTACATATCAGGTTTTGTCATGATAGTAAAAAGCAGGATTCTTGAGGACAGAAGTCAGTAACCATCTCTCATCCGACTGTAAACTCCACCGTCTCCAGCAGTTTTAGGCGTAAGCATACACTTAATAAATATTTGCTGAATTGAAGTGAAGGAGATCAGCTGGCCGGATAAGACACTGTATGTGCAATGCTTTCCCTTGGGGAGCTTAGCTTTGTATGACTTTGTTCCCAAATACACAGAAGACTTGTGAGAAGTGGATGCGGTCCTTTCTCTCAGTTCAAGAGCCAAAGAAGGAAACTAGAAAATAGTCGTGTCTTCTAATCGTTTTACTTGCACTCATTTTATCTTATTTATCTAAACTTTCCCCCGTGTTACCGTCAGGGAAACTGAGTCTCAACGAGGGAAAGAGCTTGGAGAGGCTGCACAGCTGCCCTGCAGGGAATGGGATGCACACTCACAACGGCAGGACTCCATGGGCCCTTGTCGCCTGGGGCTTAGCACCTTCCCCCAGTGTGTTCTGGACTCTGAGCAGGCTCTCATTTGACTAAAATAAAATTCCTATTCTTTCCCTTTAAAATGAAAGGTTTTTTATCTTCATTCACAAAAAGAAAGAAAGAAAGAAAACTTCCCCTGACCAATGGAAAAAATAACCCAGTGCTTTGCTTACTGGCAAAAGGCCCGGTCATGCGGGCCAGGCTGTGAACGAGAGGGAGAGAGATTCTCATGGACCTCAGCCGCTCCACCCACTCATGTTTGTGTTTCTCTGAGGTTAACCTAGGCCCCCCGACCCCCCAGTACTTCACGCTGGTGATGGTTCCCACCATCAGCTTCCAGATAGCAAGGAGGGCTGAGGTATTAGAATGTTATCACCCCCATTAAAAGATAAAACCTAAAACCCAACCCTTATCAATATAAGCTTCATGCACTCCGTTCAGCACTTTCAAGGAAAAACAGACAAAAAATGTTTCTGTTTGCTGCTCTGGACCCAGGCGGCATTGGCATGGCTAGTGCGGCCTTGAAAAAGGTAATTAAAAACAGAGTCCTCTGCTTTGTTTTGATATTGGCCAGACCTTCTCTTTAGGAAATATATGGTAATAAAATAGATGAAATGGGGAGTAAAAAGAATGAAGTCAACATCCTTTCTCAAAGTCAACCAAATGGTTTGAGAAAAATGCATGTTTCTCCCATGTGAACTGTGCACAGTTAGTATCCTAGCCCCATATAGCTCATCTGTCCATTCATTCATTCAGTCAGTCAGTCAGTCAGTCAGTCTGTCAGTCAATGAATGTTTCTGAAATGCCCTCCATAAATTTCTATTGCACTAATCACTGAAATAGAAACTGAATAAACAAGACCCCTTTCTCTTAAAGAAAGAACAGGATAATGGAGAGTAACAAATATCTGTTTTGGAATGGATCTTCATCTCCCTCTGTAGCTTTGACTCTCATCACTTTTACCCTCCAGCCCCTCCTGCCCTCCTTGTCCCCAGCAGTGTTTCCACTCTATGCTCTCCAACCATCCTGATGACCTGCATCCAGATGTGCCTGATGTTTCTGCTTTTGCTATTAGCCTGCTCGCCTGCCCTCTCTTCCCAGTTAATTCTTAGTCACCCTTCAAGGCTCAGCTCACATGTCAATTTACTCAAAAGCCATCAATGATATCTTCCTCCATAGGTGACGTGCCCCTCCCATGTGCTCCCAGCGCATCCCCAAAATGTCCCTAACAAACCCTTTACATACTGTACATTGCAATTTTCTGTGTATTTTTCTTTCCCCTCTAGTATATCAAGAAAGCGAAGAGGGAAATGGGCCATGTTACAATTGCTTTGGAGCCCAGAAAAATGTCAAACATAGACTAAAGGCTCAATAAATGTGGAAAGAATAAATTAGTAATTTATTTTTAATAATTAATAATATATTAATACAATAATAAATTAATAAATATAGCACAATGGAGAGAGTGGTCAACTTTGGAGTAAGGGTACAGATAGGGACATGGAGGACTTTACAGGGAAGACTACTGAGCTGAATCTTGAAGAATTAACATAAAATCACCAGGCTGGCAAGTCTGCGAAAGAAACTTTCCAGGCAAAGGCAACCGCATGTGCAAAGCCATTAAGAAAGAAAACATGGCCGAAACCGGTTTGGCTCAGTGGATAGAGCATCAGCCTGCGGACTGAAAGGTCCCAGGTTCGATTCCGGTCAAGGGCATGTACCTGGGTTGCGGGCACCTCCCCAGTGGGAGATGTGCAGGAGGCAGCTGATCGATGTTTCTAACTCTCTATCTCTCTCCTTTCCTCTCTTTAAAAGTTCAATAAAATATATTTAAAAAAAAAAAGAAAGAAAGAAAACATGCATGCAAAGAAATGTGTCATAATATGGCTGGCGTGTAGATTATCAAGTGGTAAAATAAAAAGGGATGAGGTTGAAAAAATAGGCATGGAGTAGACTATGGATGGCTTTGAATATAAATATAAGAAGTTTGCATTTTTACCCTGTAGGCCTGAAATGGAGAATTTATTCCTTCCTGTTTCTATGCCAGCATATACATGAAATGTAAATCTAGTATAGAATATACTAGTATAAAATATAGAAAAAATAATCTATATTTTATACTGAAATCAAACAGATACAATTTTGGATTATTTGCTGGTTTCGGATTATCCATATTCCTACTTAGTTCCAGAAACCTGGGTAATGATGGAGTTTATTAAAAAGCAATACAAGCCCTAACCAGTTTGGTTCAGTGGATAGAGCATTGGCCTTCGGACTGAAGGGTCCCAGGTTCGATTCCGGTCAAGGGCATGTATCTTGGTTGTGAGCACATCCCCAGTAGGGAGTGTGCTGGAGGCAGCTGATCGATGTATCTCTCTCATCGATGTTTCTAACTCTCTATCTCTCTCCCTTCCTCTCTGTAAAAAAACAAAAAATATATTTTTTTTTTAAAAAAGCAATACAAAACAAAACAAAACAAAAAACCACACAATTATTTAGGCTTTGCCCAAAATCAGATGAACAGATATTGGAATATAGGCATGCGTGCTTCAAAAAAAATCTCCACAATTAATTCCAATGACTTAAACAAACTGGGCCCGTGAGGACACATGATCTCTGAAACCGTTGTCCTAGCATTTGTCCTCACCGGTGTGTTAGTTACTCTAAAATGGTAGCTTTCACAGCTTGTTCTCTTTTTGTTCTCAAACCAGGTTTCCACACAAGCCATCTGACATCTGAAGAGGCTGAGGGCGACAGGCTGCAAGGTCAGCGCCGCTGATGCTATCTCAGGAACTGAAAGACGGAGGCACGTTCAAGGAAGGCGTGGCTCTCCCTCTCATGTTGGTGAAGAGCCATGAGACAAACAAACCGCTGGGGCAGGTGCTGAGGTGTTGGGCCAGCTCCGTCTGCTAATGTGCTGATCACTGATGGACATCAGCCAGCTGGCAGGCAGCGGCTCCAGTCTCAGGGGAATGAATACCTTGCACTCGAATCTTCCTCCATGGAAACTGCTGGCATCGCGTGTAGCCAAGGTCCCAGCGAATCAGATTTTCCTCCATAGGTTAAAGCTAAACTCTTACCATGTCTCTGATTGCCACCTGTTCACCCAATCCCACATGTAGGGATGTCTGATATATTTGCAATATTCCATGCCTCTTAACTCCAATCAGGACAAATGATCGTATGCGCATTATTAAAGTAATCAAACAAGGAGGCCATTAGGCCAAGGTGGCTATAATGCTTAGGTTGCCCACATAAGCAAACCAAAACCTAAGCCAGAGCCAATTCCCATAGACACACTCATATCCAAGAACACAAAATTCAAGGACAACCAATCACAAAGCCAGCGAGGTTACCCCAAATAAGGTAACCACTTAAGCCATAGCCAATCAGATCACTTCCTTGCTTTGCTTCTGCATCTGCTCCATAAGGCCTTTCCCCTAGCTCCTGGCAGGGCAGTGCTCCTAACATTTGTGGTTTGGTGCTGCTTCATTTTAATCTATGGTTGCTCAAAAAAGTCTTAAAATGTTTAATGACCTTAGTTGATATGTTCACAGTATAATAATAGGCCAGGGAGGGTTGGGGAGCAGGAGGGAGGGGGGTAAGAGATCAACCGAAGGACTTGTATGCATGCATATAAGCATAACCAATGGACATAAGACACTGGGGGGTAGGGGAGGCCAGGGGATTGTCAAGGGTGGGGGGAAAAAAGGAGACATATGTAATACCCTTTGTAATACTTTAAGCAATAAAATAAATAAAATTTAAAAATTTAAAAAAAGAACCATTGGGGGAATTCAAATCAAAACCATGAGATACTACTTCAACTCACTAGGATGACTGGAATCAAAACTATAGAAAATACAAATGTTGGTGAGGATGTAGACACACTGAGAATTTTATACACTGCTGATGAGAGTGTAAATGGCACAAGTGCTTTGAAAAGGTCTGACCCAGCAAAACCTAGGTATATACCCAAGAGAAATAAAAACATATGTGCTCACACAAAAACGTATACAAGAATATTTGTAGCAGCTTCAGTCATAATAACCAAAATGTAGAAACAACCCAAATGGATACATACACTTTGGGTGTAGCCACAGAGTGGAATGTTACACAGGCATAAAAAACTGAAGTTCTGATATGTGCTGAACATGGACGAGCCTTGAAAACATCATGCTAAGTGAAAGAAGCCAGTCACAGAAGACTGCATATAGTTCCCTTGACATGAAATGCCCAGAATAAGCAAATTTATATAGCGAGAAAGACTAGTTCCTAGCCTATAGGAAGAGGGTGTGAGGGGAAATGAGAAGTAACTGCTAATTGGTACAGAGTTACTTTGGGAGAGTGATATTTTTTAAAAAGTGCTTTAAAATTGATTAAGATGATCATTGCATAATTCTGTGAATACAATAAAAACCATTAAATTATACACTAAAAATAAGCCAAAGGGGAGTTATGAATTAAAAAATTAAAAGAGTAGCTAATGGGAATAGAATATTTAAGTTCACCTCAGCCAATAAGAAAGCATCATGGAATCACTATAGATAAGCATGAAATTGCAGTTATCATTTTGCAGGGTACAATCGTGATGGAAGGAGATTTGACTTCAGGTGGTGAATACACAATACAATATACAGATGACATATTATAGAATTATACACCTGAAAAATACATAATTATATTAACCAATGTCACTCCAATAAATTCAATAAAAAGAGTGAATTTGGACATGTTACAATAATTAGAAGGCTATCAAGTTAACTAAATATACTCTGAGACTCTACTACCTGACTCAGTATATTCACAGAATAAGCATAAAATTCAGCATTACATCACCCACACTTAAAGCTGGAAGGGGTATACTAGATCACTGGTTGGGTTGTAATTTGTGTGTGTGATTTTAGACAGATAAATATAGAGACAGAGGGAAAAGGAGAGAGACAGAATAAGAAACACTGAGACCTAGAAACCTTGAGTGAGGGCCTCAAAATCAGGACCAACTTAATGGCCGCCTTAGATCAGAACACAAAACACTGTTCTTTCTGGTCACATGTTGTTTCCACTTTATCAAAACATCATGTTAAACAGTTCACTTCAAGCCACACATAAGGAGCTAAATTTACTGAAGTATTACAAGAACACGAAGAGAACTTTCACAAAAGACCTAAAAGAGGAAATTAAAGATGCAAATAGTTTAAGGAAACCTGTGTTTGATTCAGAAGCGTGAGACGAGTTTCTTTAAAATATTCTTGAAAGTAAAAGAAATAGCCGCATTTACTCAAAGAAAGAAAAGCCATGTTCTGGGCATTTACTAAATATTTAGATTACTCTCAATGTTAGCTCCAAGAAACTCAACTCCAGTTACATAGACCAAGGTGACAAGAGCCATTTATGTGATCAACTGTAATGTTGAGTGTGCGTGTGTTTATGTGTGTAATAGGAGGAGTGGTTTGGGTGAAGAATGGTTGTTGTGTTCTCAACTAGTGTCAGTCTTCATGCTTCTGAGATGTTTCCCAACTAAGACCAGATCTAGAATCAATTAACTCTGACAGTCGCTGCTTTATTTCGGGGTTTAGACTGGATAAATGACTATGTCATTAAATCTTCATTAAAATCCTGTGTGGTGGATATTCTGATTTCTTATTTTTCAGGTGAGTTAACTAAAACTTAGAAAGAGGCCCCGCCGGTGTGGCTCAGTCATTGAGTGTCAACCTATGAACCAGGAGGTCACGGTTTGATTCCCAGTCAGTGTACATGCCCAGGGTGAGGGCTGGATCCCCAGTAGGGGGCATGCAGGAGGCAAGCAATCCATGATTCTCATCACTGATGTTTCTATGTCTCTCTCCCTCTGCCTTCCTCTCTGAAATCAATAAAAAATATTTTTAAAAATTTGTTTAAGCTTAGAAAGATGGTAAATAATTTACCTAAGTTCCAGAAATACTAAAGGAAAAAAAATAAATTAAACTCAGATCTCCTATCTTGAAGACTAGTTCTCTATCCACTACAGCACATGCCCAGAAGCATGGCTGCTGAGAGCAGAGAGTGAAGTGAGGAGGCAGCCATCAGATGGACATTGTGTATTTTCCTTGTTGAAATAGTTCAATCTCTTGCTACAAGAATGGCATGTAAATAATAAAAGCCTTTCCCCCGCATACTACTCTAAAGCAGATCCTTAGAAGTCCTTATTCTATTTTTAATTCTTTATGTTTTTCTGGTTACTGAATTCCTGCGCAATTAAAGAAAGAAAAGCAAGGGAGAAGAAAGGAAAATATTCTTTGGAATTTCTTTCATGCTCTGTTCCCAGCCTGTGCCTGTATTTCTCAGTGTGTGTGTGTGTTTTTTTTAAAGGTTGCATTGACTCAGCAACAGGATAGCCAGCTACGTGACATTTCATCTCTGGTTTCTATTACCCATGATTAATGCCAGGGATTGTGTTTATACTCGAAGTCTACACACCAGTTAGGGAATTTGGTTCCGGCTCTGATAAAAAAAAAAGTGCGGGGGCGGGGTGCGTAGACAAAAGTGGGCCAAGCAGCTCTGCAGAGGACTGAAGGCATTTTACTGGCCATCGGGGTGAGAGGTGATGGGCAGAGTTAGGAGAGACAGACCAATCCTGGATGCTGAGTGAACAGTGTATCTGTCCCTGTTCTTGATGACTGCCAGGCTCCACTCAGGCACACCCTGAGGAGAAGATGATGGAAGTCAGAGCTGAAAGCTGTGTCTTTGTCAGATCAGAGAGTCCATCCCCATCATTCAGTTAATGAATGAACCCCTGCCAGCAATGAGTTTATTATAATCAAACTCAGAGTGGGGATGGGGTGTTGGGGGATAAATGAATTGTTGAAAGACTGCTTTGAAAGAGCACCAAACTTCATGTTTGTTCACTGGGTACCGGCCCTTCAATGGTTTACAGAATAATTCTATCTCAAGGTCAGTATAGGCCTTGAAGGTTACCTAGCCCAACCCACATTTCACGTTTGATGTCTTCTATCACTTCTCACCAAAGATCAGATCTGGGTAATTCCAAGGATAAAGAAGACCAGTCGATTTGAGGGCAGCTCTGACTGTTTGAAAAACCATTATTCATTTACTCAACAAATATTTATTAAGTGACAACCAGGTGCCCAAGCCTATTTTAAACACCAGAGAAAAGCAGTAAGCAAACCAAAAAAGTCCCTACCCCCAAGGACTTCACCGCCCTTGCATTAAGCCAAATGTTAGTTCAACTTCTTCCCTGACTGAACTACTATAACCATCTGAGTTCTCTTTTTACGGGGAAAAAATAAAATGTGCTTAGTTATTCTCCCATGTAAATATTTGCACACAAGTTAGTGTCCCCACTTGGCTTTGTCTGTCCATTTTCTTGGACTATCCCTAGCTACATAGTTCTAAGACCCTTTGTAAAACTGGTTCCAAATTGCTGAACTTATTCTGGTTTGTCAATCTTTCTTCCAAAGTGCCATGCTCAGAAATTAACAAGACAATCCACAGGAGTTCTGACCAGAACAGAATACAGCAGGGGCAACGTTTCTTGTACTAGTTCTCAGATGTCCATTTTGACAATCTGCCTTTTTCTTCACCCTTTTTGATGTCACCATTCACTTCTGATTTATATGAATTCCCAGCTAATTTTTTAACCCTGTTATTATGTTAAGTTACTTATCTAAATTGGAAATAGGTCCCATTTTCATCACTAGCCATTAGCAATCAAACCACAGAATGAGATGTGCCTGAAAAATAAGTTTGAGGTCCCTCAAAGAATTCTACAGTGATTTTTTATTTTAGCCAGCCTATTGACCACAAGTGTCCCCTGAGGCCAGAATTTTCCATTGAGTGAGAAGTTATAAATGTCAAATCTAAACCTCAGATAAAGTATTTGAAAAAGATGAGGCAAGAATAGCTCTAACTTGGCATAGTATTTATAATAACCAAAGCTAATACATTAAAAATGGACATCTGAGCTCTAGAACAAGAAAATGACGCCTCTGCTGTATTCCGTGCCAGTCAGAATTCCTCTGGATTATTTTAAGCACTGCAAACATTATTTTATTTAATCTGCACGACAACCTTTGAAGTGGGTGCTATTTTACACACTTGATGTGTGGATGAGAAAAACATGACATTGAAATGAATCATTGGTTCAAGATCAGGCATCTTTTAAGGGTGGAATATGCCTTAAACACAGATTGTTGGATCCAAAGCCCAACTATCTGACCGCTACAGTCACCTGCCTTCTTCTCATCTTTAGTGTTAGCTGCCCAAGAACATACCTTGAGAGAAAGGAGACATACCTGCCCTAACATATTATTCTTCTTGAAAAAGTTAATCATCAAGCACACACAGACACACACACACACACACACACACACACACACACACCAAGTCTGCCTGTAGGAACCAGGTGGTCTCTCCCACGGGGTCTGACAAGCAGGCACACTATCTGGGATCCTTTCATGAAAATTCCTGATCCTGGCCTGGCGGATGGGGTCTACCTCTACTTCAGAGGACCAACGGGGAACTGAGCTGGATGATACATGGCATGTCCTTGCGTCTGCTTCCTTTCCCACCTTTTTCAATAGGCATTCGCTGCATTTTGCCTACTGGTCTGACTCAGTGGACTGGCTTCTAACTTAGTGCACACACACTCAGAGGGTGAGCTCACAGTGACGTTTTGGATCATAGTCTGCTCAGTGCTAAGCCCCACAGCCCTGCCCTGCCCTGGAAGGCTCTAACTCTGTCACCAACTGCCGGTGACCAGGTGGCAGAGGGACACCTGGCAGACTGGAAAGGACACTCCATTAATCAGGGATGAAGAGGGAGCTTCAGACTCTAGTTCAGTGGGTACACAATTCAGTCATGTACAGAATTCCTCTTAGGTTCTCCTCTCTGTTTCTGTGGGGGAATTCATTTTTTTTATCTCTTCACCTCTCTTTGGGAGTTTAGTTTTTTCTTATTACTTTTTCTGTGTTATTTCTCTCTCTATCCACTGATCCTGGACTCACTATGTACCTCCAACAGGAAAAAAAAAAGACCATGTAACAATAAAATTGGAATTATTAGTTTGTTGGAACTTTTCCATTTGATTTACTGAGATGCCTAATGGCCAAAATAATAGGGTAGCAATCTATGTTATAACAAAAGTTGATAAACAACAGTGCACTTCTTGATCATTTACAGAGAGAGTTTACTTGTAACGTTTTACCTCCTCCCCTCCTTTTCATCCAATTTAAGTGGGACTGGAAGACCTTTCTCCTCAGTGTGTGCACTAAATTTGCTCAAGTCACAAAGCCAGGTGACCAAGGAGCATATGGCTGTGAATTCAGATGAGACCCAAAGGGGACACTTTGCATATGAGCCTTTTAAATATAGAGATGAGTCTCACTTTATGGATGAGAAAACATGTAGAATAAGTAACTGGTTAAAATCACACATCTGGGAAATGAAAGAGGCCAGACTAGAACCAGGGTATTTCACCATCATGCCCCTTTGAGCCTTTAAGACATCTTAGATGGCTGGAGCAATCCATCCATCATCTTAACCAAAAATGGTCAGGAACTTGCCATAGAAGAGGGTGGTGGGAGACTTCTACTCTCGTGAGGAAGAATACTTGGCCATATATTATTTAGAATTGCCAGTGCATGGTGATAATAGAAAGGAAAATGGACTTATTGTAAGTTTCATTATTATTTGAAATTCTTCTTAGAAAATGCATCCTTTTATTGCCTGCGCCTGGGGCAGATGTTCTCATTCTCCCCTAACCTCTGCTGTGTGGAGTGACTCTGAGAATTGTGAGAGGACATTTTTTAAGAAAATTAAGTCTGGACTATACTTGAATTGTGTCATCATGGAACTCCCAGCCTGGACCTGCCCATATTTCCAGGACCAGCCACTGTCTGCAGCCTGTTCCTTCTACAACTTTGATGGGAACACCTTTTGGAGGATAGGTCCCATGTAAGGAGCCATCAGTTATGATTGTTGTGGAAAGAGTTTGGTCTCTAGCTCTAACCAGTTTGGCTCAGTGGATGGGGCATCGGCCTGCGGACTGGTCAAGGGCATGTACCTTGGTTGTGGGCATATCCCCGGTAGGGGGTGTGCAGGAGGCAGCTGATCGATGTTTCTCTCTCATCGATGTTTCTAACTCTCTATCCCTCTCCCTTTCTCTCTGTAAAAATCAATAATATATATATTTTTTTAAAAAGAGTTTGGTCTCTAACGCAATAGTTAACCTCAGTCTTTACTTTGGGGCTATAGACCTGACATTTTGCAAATCAAAGAAACATCAACCCAAACAATATTGATTTTTTTTTATCACTGACATTGAAATTCCATTTTAAAAAGTAAGATCATTTTACAATGGAAAAAAACAGGCAAACACTGCTTAACAGATCCAAGTTAACTTCACTAGTGATAAGGCATATTTGATAACATGTAACCCCTAATAGATTGTGATAAGGAAGGAACTTCACCTTTATGGTCTTTTTCCCAAGAGCCCATAACCCCAGTCTAATCATGAGAAAAGCAGCAACGACAACAAAAATTACCTGGTCAGTACAGCTCAAAACTATAATGATCATAAAAAAAAACAAGGAAGGAAAACTATCACAAACTATAGATGACGAGGGAGACATAATGGCTAGATGCAATATGGTATCCTGGAGGAGAAAAGGGCCATTACTGTGAAAACTGGCAACATTGGGGGCTTAGATAGTAGTAATACACCAAGGATGGTTTCTTGCTTTTGACAAATGTACCATGATTACAGTGTAAGATGCTTAGCATTAGGGGAAACTGGATGAGGGGTAAATAGGAACTCTCGGCTATCTTTGCAACTTTCCTGTTGCAAAGTCATTACAAAATCGAAAGACATTACAAAATAAAAGTGTATTTTTCTTTCTTTTTTAAAAATATATTTTTATTGATTTCAGGGAAGAAGGGAGAGGGAGAGGGAGATAGAAGCATGTGCCCAGGATCAAGCCTGCAACCCGGGACCGGAATCAGTCCTGGGACCCTTCAGTCTCCAGGTCGACACTCTATCCACTGAGCCAAACTTGCTAGGGCAAGTGTATTTTCCAAGTGAGCCTTTGACAAGAATAAGGAACACAGTATGAGAAAGCTGGAAGTCTTAGTGTGTGAGAGTAGATGCAGGTCCCTAATGTGGGCGTGGCAATCAGGGTGTATGCTTGCTTTCCGGTTATATTATTGATAGCACCAACTTTCACTCTCAAAAGTGTCTTGATTAGATGATAAAATCTATGGCCACCTGTACTTGACTTCCATGCCTTAGAAGATATTTGCACACTAAAAACAAACAAAGTATATATATATATATATATATATATATATATATATATATATATATATATATAGTATAATATACAGTATATTTTACACACACACACACCATGAAGCCAATAAACAAAAAAATGAAAAAAAATGCCCAGCAATTCCTTCAATAATTAAGTAAATGCAAATGGGCACTACAAATGTGACTCTCATTTTTACCTCACAGATTGAAGTTTATATGAAGTGATACTTCATTATATGGGTATTTTATATTTTATTGAGCCTTCTATAGCTAGACATTTAGATTGCATCTGGATCATAAACAATGTTGTCCAGCACAATTTTATAGCTAAAGCCATGATTATTTACTTAAGAATTTCTAGAAGGAACACAACAGTTAGCACATCGACCTTCAGATATTTCTTTCACTAGGAAACAAAATCCCTGTGCCCGGAGAGCAGGGACAAACAAGAAAAATAAATTCCCCGGAGGAGAAGCCACAGAAGAGAAATGCCAGAAGCTGCATCAAATGTCAAAAGAGCTCAAACGTGTGTTTGTGTATTCTTTCATCTGATTCACCAGTGGGCCTGAAACTAATCATTCTTCTCTAGGGGAGAAAATGGAGGCTCGGGGTAAATAAACAACTTGCCAAAAGTCTTCTGGCCCCAAACCAACAGTCTCTCCACTCACCTTCCCATCCTCTACAGAACTGGCATGTCAGCAAGGCAGACGACATTGATTTTTCTGGACCCCTGGTTTAGAATATTTCTTATTGATCATTTTCTAATTTTCTCCATCCTTGTATGCTTCCCTTCCTTCTCAAGTGAGCTTAACTCTACTTCCTAAGCAAGCACCTTCCAGAAACACCTCCTACTCCTGTACTTCCACATGCTACGTTGTAATTGCTAGTTATTCTGTCAATCAATAAACATAGATTAAGCCAATACTGGTGGAAGAAAGACTGAGATGTGGTGAGGATGCGAGGGCAAGATGCAATTGCCATCTATAGTAATCCCAGTCTACTAAGGTAGACCTTTATCTACTCCACAAATGTGAATTGAGCATGGTGTTTACATTGTTTTATGCTGGGCGCTGACAGTTAATGAATTAAAAAATAGTGCGAGCCTGGCCGGTGTGGCTCAGTGTTTGAGCATCGACCCATAAACCAAGAGGTCACCAGTTCGATTCCCGGTCAGGGCACATGCCAGGGTTGCAGGTTCGCTCTCCAGTAGGGAGCATGCAGGAGGCAGCCAATGGATGTTTCTCTCTCATCAATGTTTTTATCTCCCTAACCCTCTCCCTTCCTTTCTCTCTAAAAAATTAATAAAAACTTATTTAAAAAACAAAAACAATAAAACCTAGTGAGATGTGAGGAACATGCAGGCTGAGGAAGGAACCAGGTGTATAATCACACTACACAGTCAGCTACCATGATACCAGAGGCCTTGTAAGGAGGGTGTGAGAAAGGGAGAGTGAATACACTGAGGACGTTCAAGGCACTCGTGGATGACAGCTATCAGGACGAACTAGCATTTGACATGGATCTTGTCTAATGAATGATCCATACGGAAAGTGACTAACGTTGGGGAATGCAGGGACTTTCCAGGAACCTAACACTGTCCACATGTAGGTGAACAAGGGAAGTAAGAAGATAATACTGCCCTAACCGGTTTGGCTCAGTGGATAGAGCGTCGGCCTGCGGACTGAAGGATCCCAGGTTCGATTCCAGTCAAGGGTATGTACCTTGGTTGCAGGCACATCCCCAGTAGGGGATATGCAGGAGGCTGCTGATCGATGTTTCTCTCTCATCCTATGTTTCTAACTCTCTATCCCTCTCTCTTCCTCTCTGTAAAATATCAAATATATATATATGATAATAGGACCAAGAGAAGGATCCCTTTGAATAGCATCTTAAAGTGTTGAATTGTAGTCAGTAAGTGTGATTTTTGAAGATAAGGGAATATACTAGTACATTATTTTGTATCGCCTTAGGCATCCAGAACAGAATTTAGTCTTAAAAAATGTCCGTGAACTTCAGCTAACATAGGTGCTAGCATTATGAAGATGAATGTGACCTGGTTTCAATCCTTACAGCTAGCGGGAGACACAGAGTCGGATGGGTTGATGTCATGCAAGGGATGCTTAGAAGCCCAGAGGGGCACTCAGTATTTAGACCCATAAGTGGTGCGGCCTAGCAGCGTGCAAGGGTTTGCAGATCTGAAGTTGGCGTGAGACGTTCGAGTGCAGAGTGTGATTTTAAAGAGCCCACCTAGACTCCTTCGTGGACAGGAGGCCACGGCTCCGCCGCCGATGAGCCACACAAGCTTGGGCGAGTAAACCGTTTCAGAATCTGCTTCAAAATTTTACAACATTAGGGATTGGATGGCAATAATTTCTAAGTTTACATGTGTATCAACTCTTCTTTGAAATTGGGTGATTTTGTGACTTCTCTGGCCCCAGACCCTTCTCTGAGCCCCAGAGCTATGCAGTGTGGCTTCTGATGGCCCCTCCAGCCTGCAGGGCAGCATGGGAAAACCTCAGCCCCCCTTGCAGGGGACAGGGGTGGGCGCAGGCAGGGCACTAAGCCAGCTCTGTGCACGCAGTCAGCTCGCTCTTGGGCTGCTTGGCTGCAGCAACATCTCCAAACCCTCCCTGTACAGAGACCAGGCCACCCAGTGCCCTCCCTCCTGCTCAGCCCCTCCGACAGCTGAGCCACGTCTCGCACTCCCACTGGCTTCTCAGAGAAAGAGATTTCTGTGCTATGTCTAAGGTTATCTGGTCCCTTTTAAAGATGGGACGAGAACAGCCCCATGCCTCCCTCCGAGGGAAACCTTCCTGGCACTATTTGAATGGCGTGATGAATTAAGCCCCGCTGAACTGCTTTCATAAATCAACCAGCGAATGCTTGAAACTTTAGGAGGGGAATACAGTCAGAGATAGGGCTCTGAAAGTCACCTTAAAAAACAAGAGGGGAGCCCAGCTGGCGTGGCTCAGTGGTTGAGCGTCGACCTGTGAACCTGGGGGTCACGGTTCGATTCCCGGTCAGGGCCCATGCCCGGGTTGCAGGCTTGATCCCCAGAGTGGGGTGTGCAGGAGGCAGCTGATCAATGATTCTCTCTCATCATTGACGTTTCTATCTCTCTCTCCCTCTCCCTTTCTCTCTGAAATCAATAATAAAAAATAAAACAAACAAAACGAAAAAAGAGGGAAAGAGACCGGCAGGAAACCTCAGAAGGGTCAGACTCCAGTTAGCAAGAAAAATTGAAGAAGCATCGAAATTTCTCTTTCTCAGAGCTGGTTATTGTTGGCAAAGCACTCGAGGTTCTGCTGCAAAGACCTCCCAGGATGTCCAAGAGGAAAAATAAAACAAGATGAGGCTGTGCGGGTGTTTTCATTTTAATTAGGGTTATTTATAGAGCAGGGAATGCTGTGTTTATGTGTAGTGCATTTTCTTTCTCAGTGGCCACCGTCAGCTCTTTTGGCATTCTCATTACAGACACGGAGAGGCAACCTACCGCGCCTGGTGAATGCCCATCTGAGACTTGGTCGGCACAAGGAGCGAAGAGTCCAGAAACCTCTGCTGAGTCAGGCAGAGATTGAGCTGAGTCCTCAGAAGCAGGAGGTCCGAGGTCCTGCCACTCTGGCCCGGACACGCTGAAAACTGCTGACATACCCCGGATGCCCCTGGGAAGGAATTCTCTGGTGTGAACTTGGACTGTGAACCAGGAACCTCAGGAGACAGGGAGAAGCATTGCAGCGAAGTCTCCCATGTAGACGCTGATGAGTGTGAGAACAGCACAACTGGGAGTCAAGTCACCGTATCCGCCCCCACGGCACCAGGGTTGGGAGAGTGGGAACCAGGGCTCTGAAGTGCTTTGCTGTGAACTAAAAATAGGACTAGACAAGGAGTCGGGAGTCTAAACGCTAGTCCCATTCTACCGTAAATGGGGTGCTGGGCAAGTCGCTTTTCCTCTCTGGTCCTCAGCTTCTCTTTCTGTAAAATAAGGAGGCTTAGAATCCATGGTCTTTAAGAGTATTTTTTTTTTAATTTGAGAGAGAGAGAAGAAAGAGAGAGAGAGAGAGAGAAGCATGGATTTGCGATTCCACTAATTTTTGCATTCATTGGTTGATTCTTGTATGTGTCCTGACCGGGGATGAAGCCCACAACTTTGGCATATTGGGATGAGACTCTAACCAACTGAGCTACCCGGGCAGGGCCAGTCTGTAGGAGTCTTCACCCTACATTTTGTGGAAAGAGGTGAAAGGTGCCTTACTGTTTTTTCAAAGCATCCTTGGCCAAAGCATTGGATTTCCCAGCATGCCTTTGCTTAGCAGACCTACTTCTGAAAAAAGAAAAGGGGAGATAGGGAAAACAATGGTAACTGCTCAAGTCTGCCCAACTCCGCATGGCCCCATGTATGTAGAGATATTTTAACAGATATATTAACATACAAGGATATTTTAGATATATTAGCATGTAAAAGCATACTCCATGCATAGGCACCCCTGGAATGTCTTAGCCAGTTGGTTGACATACAGAGAGAAGTTTGGGTGCCTCTGGAGGTGAGAGAAAAAACATACAGTAATCTCCATTATTGGCTGTTTCCCTTTCTATGGTTCCAGTTGTAGTCAACCCAGGGGCATGGGGAGTGGGAGGAGGTTTAGAAGGGGTCAATGGGAAAAAAGGGGGGACATCTGTAATATTTTCAACAATAAAATTAAAAAATATATACAAAATGGAAAATTCCAGAAATAAACAATCCAAATGTTTTAAATTGCACACCGTTCTGAGTAGTGATGAAATCCCGTGCTGTCCCTCTCTGTTCTGCCCAGGACGTGAATCGTCCCTTTGTCCAGGGTATCCATCCAGGGCCACTAGTCACATAGTTGCCATCTCAGGTATCGGATTGCCTGCCATGGTATCACTGAGCTTACCTGGTTTTACTTAATAATGGCCCCAAAGCACACAAGTAGTGATGCCTCCTTTAAGTGAAAGGTGAAAGTTATAGACGTGATAAGGAAGCTTTTAAAACAGGATGTTCATGGTATTAAGATCTGCAGTTAGAACAAAACTATCCATGAAATGGTGAAGAAGGAAAAAGAAATGTGTGCTAGCTTTGCTCTTGCACCTCAAACTGCAAAAGTTACAACCACCCTGTGTAAGTGCTTAGTTGAAAAAGTAAAAGGCACTAAATTTGTGGGTGCAAGACATGAACAGAAAATGTGTACCTATTTATGTCAACGTGTTGCCCAGAAAACACTGAGCCTAAATGAAGACTTCAGCAAGGGCTCCCTGAAACGAGTGACACCCAGCTATTTACTGCAAGTGAGAGATGGTTATAGATTCAGGAATAGGTTTGGACTAAAAAATATGAAAATTGCTGGAGAGAGAGACCACATTCACATAACTTTTATTATAATACTAGAGGCCCGGTGCAAGAAAATTCATGCACTCTGGGCGAGGGGTTGTCCCTCAGCCTGGCCTACACCCTCTCACAGTCTGGGAGCCCTCAGGGGATGTCCAACTGATGGCTTAGGCCCGCTCCCCATGGGTTTCAGGCATCCACTGGGATCCTTGAAAAGTATCCCCGATGGGTATAAAGAGCTACTGTGTTTATCTAATAAACAATCACTTGAATTTAAAAGTATAATGTCAAGGTTATGGGTGGCGGAGCGAAAAGAAAGAAAGGCGAAGCTGGTGCTGGCCACCAAGCACAAAGGCCCTAGTGGTCCCCATTTCGTCACTAATTTTCTTATCCTCCCCAGAGCCCTATCCTGACTGTCTTGCTCATTAAATGATCTCTACATGAGCCTGTCTTTGCCTTGGGCAATGATGGGGAAAAGAAGGAAGGAAGGCAAAAGATCATAGGGAAGGATCATGCGAATTTATGACTAGCTAAACAAGATATGAAAGGAAAGGAGGGAGAGAAAGAGAAATTTTCCCAATGTGGACAGGACAGAAAAGGTAATCTTGTGCTATACAGACAACCTCAGAACAGGCTGAGCTCTGCAAACAGCTCTTTTTCTCCTTCACCATGACCAGAGGAACCTACCCTGCCCTCTCCCTCCCTCTCCCATGGGTCTCCCATAACCTCTCACCCACATCTGCCTATTCTGTTTCTGAGCAGCGGTTCTGGTAAGTGAATAGTGGCCTTCCCATACACTTACACAGATGTAAACAGCTCTCACTGTCATGCTGACTGCAGACAGACCTCATTCTGTCTGCCTCCTCAATCTCTCCCAAAGATAAAGACTAAAAGAATGGTGGGAAACTATTTTTTCCAGGGACCCAGCAAGCAAAGACCAACTCTTCTGATTTGGAGCAAGACTGAGAAGAGGTAGAAGAAAGGTTAGCAGCACTGTACATGAGCGTCTATGAGTTGTGGCATCCACCCTGTGTTGTGGTCAGGAGCTTCCCCAGCGATTCCCTGTGTTCTTCCTAGGAATCTGACTCATGCCTGCCAATTTGGTTCAAGGACTTCTTCATTCTTGTGGTTCCCATAGGCTGAGAAAACCACTCTTTAAGAGGGAGCTATTACCCATTCCTCCAGTTATGCAATCATCAATTTACAAAACCAAAGCCCATGGCTGCCCTGCCAGATTTTATCTGACCCCAAACAATTAAGGGGCCAGTGTTGATCATTCGCATGGCATGTTGGATCTCAACGAGAAATGTGAAAAGAAGCACTCATCCTTGAAATAACCTTGGAGCAATTTTTCAATGCTGTTAGCCCACAGAACGCTACAAGCCTCCTCTGACACGAGACACAGGCCAGTCATGATAGATGTGATAGAACTTGCCCGAAGTAGTTGAGTATTAAAGCTCTGGAATTTAACCCAAATTCAAAAACATCATAGCCTGACTTCCTTTCAGTCCAGCCAAAATTTTTTTTTTCTATCTCTTCTTCTAGCCAGCCTTGAAATAACTAGCCTGATGGTAGAGTAGTTCCTTTATGTAGTTTGCAAGTTGGAGAAAGGAGTCTTAGCACCAGAAGCAAAGACCCGTTGTGTGCACTTACTAGTACAGTGGTTGGCAAACTGCGGCTCGCGAGCCACATGCAGCTCTTTGGCCCCTTGAGGGTGGCTCTTCCTAAGCCTTAGGAGTGCCCTAATTAAGTTAATAACAATGTGCCTACCTATATAGTTTAAGTTTGAAAAATTTGGCTCTCAAAATAAATTTCAATTGTTGTACTGTTGATATTTGACTCTGTTGACTAATGAGTTTGCCAACCACTGTACTAGTAGATGTGCCTGTCCCCAAACCAAGGCACTTCTGCACAAAATTCTCAACTCTAAAGCCATCTGTGGTTTTCTTGCCAGCAACATTTGGAACTGGAGACCTTAGCAAGATATATGCTAAGGTGTACGGTTTATCTTCACTTTTTCTCTGGGTGTGTGGGTACTAGGATAGCTCTCAAGTATGTCTGGTTACATTTCTGGCTCTGATATCTCCACTTACATTGTTGATACTTTTGAGACTCAGGAAGCTCCATTCAAATTCTTCCTACTCCTAAGAGGGACTTCTTCTATCCATTGATTTTACATCCTCCCTTTTCTTCCTAGTCCAAGACTTCCTATATTTCTGCATCAGCAGCTGTACACTTATGGCATAAGCAAGACTTTTTTTTTTCATTTGTAATGTTCACTCCCCCTGCCCAAGTTTTATTGAGATACTAGAGGCCCAGTGCACGGATTTGTGCACCGGGCGGGGGGGGGGGGGGCGGTCCCTTGGCCTGGCCTGCACCCTCCCGCAATCCGGGACCCCTTGGGGGATGTCAGATAGCAGGTTTCAGCCTGATCCCAGCAGGCCCAATCCAGACAGGAAGGAGCCCGATCCTGTGCATTGAGTGTCTGTCCCCTGGTGGTCAGTGCGTGTCATAGCAGCAGGTTGACCAGTCGTTTGGTCATCTGGTTGCTTAGGCTTTTATATATAGATAGTTGACATATAGCATTGTATTAGTTTGAAGTGTACCACGTAATGATTTGTTATGTGTCTAGATTGCAAAATAATTACCACAATAAGCTTAGTTACCATGCATCGCCTCACAGAGCTACAGTTCCTTTTTGTGTTGAGGGGTAGCAGATTCTGCCCAGTTTAGCATCGCCCCTAATTGTTCTGCCGTTGCTCCAGTAAAGAAAAGCTGGAAAAATACTGTCAAATCCCTGTTGCTGATGCTACTTTAGCGAGAGGATCCACTCTGTGATTTCACCTCCTTTCAGACTGTCTCCGCAACACTTCTTTCTGATTCTTCCCTTTCCCTGAGAAAGGAGGCACTTATTTCATCTCAGTTTTGTTGGGATGCAGCTGTTTTTCAGTCACTAGCTTTCTCAGTACAGTGTTGGCAAAAGTTCCTGACCCGTCCCCTTATCGCCACAGTGGCTTTTGATCTCTTAATAATCTGGAGAGTGGTAAGGTGAAAGGTTTGGCAGCAGTTTGAAGGGAATTCTCTGGCTGGTGTTTCTATTGCCTTCTGTTCTCTAAGATTGTTCTCTCTTCTAAGATATCTTTAATCTCCAAGGAGAATGGAGCCAAGCATTAACCCTATGATTCAGACCTGACAACTCACATTTGGTGAAATCGTGGTTGTGCGGAGACATTGCAAACTCATTCTTGTTTTCTCCAACCATGGAAAGGTTTTCTTAAAAAAAAAATCTGAAAGAGACGTGAGTCTCAATCAAAAGAGAATGATACCAATATTGTTTATCAGTATGTGTCATAGCCCACTCTCACTAAGTACCATTATATGGAACGTATCTGGTGAGCACAGTGATGTCTGATGCCCAGCTAAGGAACCACTTCCCTCAAGAATATCAGATATATATTCAAGGGCATTTTAAAAAATAGGCAGACCCTTGAGATTGTATTGGACTATTATCTATGGAATATTATAGCCACCCAAGTAAATTTCCTTAATTTGTTAAGTTGGCCCTTCGACTACCATTCATTGATCCACATGGCCAAATTAAAACAAGAAGGATAGTCTCTCGCATGATCTGTAGGACCTGATGTAACCTGATACCTATTACATTTTCAACTTTTTCTCCTCTTTATCATTTTTTTTTGTCTTGCTGGCCTGAAACATATAATGTTCTTCCCTACCACACTCCCTAGCAATCTTTTCCATGCTGTTCCCTCAACAGAGAATGTTCATCACCTTCTCTAAAAGGTAACGAAGTCCTACACATCCTTCAGATCACAGTGTCTGCACCACTCGTTAGGCATCTCCAGTCTGTGTTGTCAGTAAATGTTGCACAATTCTGTTCTATCTCCAAATTTCCATTTTCATTTCCTTGAAGAGCAGAAGAATTAATAGGATTCTTTTTATCCTCAAAGCAGCTAGCACCGTGATTTCATGTAAGGCGGGTGCTCCCATGTTTGTTCATTGATGATATACCCTTTAACGTGATGCTTACAAATTCACAACAACTAGGATTCTTCACTCGCCCAAACTACTCCCATCAATAAAATGTAATGAGGACTTGCTCTCCTCACCGTAAGTCTCCAGGAAATGTCACATGTTCTTGTGCTACTATTGACCCAGAATCATGAACCGAGTTTTGAAATGGGTTGTTCCCAGTAAGATGAAAATGCGGGCTCGCCGCTTCCTGCCCACATCCTTCTCATGAGCAGCTCAGATTTTAAGATTATCTGCTTCCAGAGAAAGAAATGGAGTAGCATTTAGATTCATTCTTTTTTTTTATTGTTGACAGTATCACAGGTGTCTCCCATACCTCCTCCCTCTACCCCCTCCACCTAGCCCCCTCCCCACCCCAGGCCTCCACCGCACTACTGTCTGTGTCCATGGGCTATGCATATATGCATATAAGTGATTGCTGTCCCCCTCTCCGCCCCCTCCCCTTTGAGATCTGTCAGGCTGTTCCAGATTCATTCTTTCTCGTTCAAGAAAATCTGATGAGTCATCTTTTGCAATAAAACCGAAATAATTTGAGAGTGTTAGAACACTTGTATGAGTAGGATAAGTCCTTTCAAGGAACACTGCTCCATAAAAAATTAATATTATTAGCCAAGCATTTTTCTTATATGGGTAGTCAAATGCAGATGTGGTTACCTGCTGGTAAAAGGCCCTTAGAAATTTGGAGTGAACTTTAGGTATTACAATATTGGAAGGAAGTTATTGCCATGTAGTGTGCAGTGGCCAGGAAGACTGGAGATCCGAGATGCATATGACCATTCCCTGCAAAGAAAAATTACCCCACATTCCCGTGGTTTTCAATTGTCCTTCCAGACACTGATGTGTGTGAAAACCTAGTTATAATTATCTAAGCCTAATAGTTAATTTCATTTACATATGAACACCGAAGACCTAATTGTGTACAGTTTTAAAACATGCTTTTGTCCACTTTAAGTTTTGTATAGATGAAGCTGCTATGCGAATCAAGGGAAGACTGCATTTTGTCTTGTATGGAAATTTAGCAAGCTTTGTTAATCATTCTGAAAAGTCATATTGCCAAGGGCAGTACGACTATGGCACCTGAATATTCATTGCAATACAGTCATCAGATATAGAACTATCATCCTAAATATTTCCTTCATAAAGCATTTGCCAAAAAAATATTTTCTCCAGATGTATTCAACCCACGACTCTACCTGGCTCTCTTCAATACTAAAAACATCCTCAACTACACTTATTAACTTGGGCTACAATTTTTGTTTATATGTTTTTGTCCTGTTTCATCTTTTAAACTGTACTTTATTCATGCTTATATCTTTATAATCTTGCAGATTATTCACTATGTGGAAGGCACTTTCTAAATGTTTAGGGAATATGTTCATTCATTCTTTTTTAAAATATATTTTTTATTGATTTCAGAAAGAAAGGGAGAGGGAGAGAGATATAGGAACATCAATGATGAGAGAGAATCATGGATTGGCTGCCTCCTGCGCGCCCCACACTGGGGATAGGTTCATAGGTCAATGCTCAACCACTAAGCTATGCCAGCTGGGCTCATCCTTGCATTTGCTTGATAAGAAAATTTTATTTAGCATTTACAATGTGAAAAACAATGCCAGATGATAGAAGTATTTTAGGGAGCAAGTCAGATATGGTCTCTGATCTCATGGAACTTAAACTCTAATCAGAGAGAAAAAGAAGTATCAATTACTTAATTTTTAGCCTTGATAGAATTGTCACAAATGCTACAATTGACAAGTACAAGCTGCTATCTATGAGAGTGGATAAGCGGGAGAACTTGGTCTAGGCTAGAAGAGAAATAGGAAGTGATATTAAAGTGTACTAGCTATCTATAGCTACATTACAAATGAACCCTAAACTTTGTGGCTTAAAACAACCACCATTCATAGTTGCTCACAAGTCTATGGATCGACTGGAAGGTTCTGTTGACATGGCCCAGGCTCGGATTGCAGCGAGGCTTCCTCCTGAGATTGTGGCCCATTTCTCCTGAGGTTGGCTGGGGTTGGCTGGTCTGAGATGGCCTCAGCTGGGATCCTCTGGGCAGCCAGACCAGGTTTGTTCCCCTGGTGTTGGCTATGGGTCCAGCCAGGCCCCACCTGGGCTCTGTGTCTGCTCGCAGGTGGGCCTTTCTCCAGGAAAATGTTTTACACAGGAGAGGAACACGATGAGAACTGATACAGACATATGTAAATAGATAAAGATACAGACGCTTCGATATAGACATAGTCATGGAGATAGATATTGATACCTTGCACGCCTAGGCCACATCTCACTTAAATTGGTATCTCTGAGACTAGGCACCTGTCGTAGTGAAATTTTCCCAGGTGAGTAACGTGCAGCGAAGGTTGAAACTCTGTATTAGAGACAGACAAGTCTTAGGAAGTTACTACTCCCTGTTGCCCAGGTGACAGATGACAGTAGCTTGAATTAGTATGCATGCTTAGCGAATGAATGAATGAATGAATGAATGAGGAAAGGAGTGAATGAATGAAATGAAACCTCAAGTGAGAGGTTAAGGATGGACAGTCAAACTGCATGGTTTCAAATTACCCCTGTACCACATACTAGCTGGGTGACCTTGGGCACCTTCCCTGCCCCCATAGAGCCTCAATGTCCTCATTTCCTTGCTGATAGAAATAGTTCCCCCCCCCACCCCGCCCTTGCAGTGTGTTCTGAGAGCTGATGAGGTCATCCTCCGAGAGCCTTGAACACCTCGCCAGGCAAGTGATAGGCAGTCAATGAAAGTTAGCTACTGTTCCTGCTAAAAGGCTGCTGTCCGCAACAGTACGTCTGCTCATGCGGTAACAGCTGATCCCCATTTGTCTCCCAAAGGCAACTCTGTTCTAATCACAACTACGCTCTGCAGCCTTGACTTTGCTCATGTGGTTGCGATTAAGCCCGGGTCGAGCTGGGACCAGATAGTGCTCATTTCTGCTTGGCGTGCTGCGGCTCCCTGGGCTGCTCCTCCTCAGGTCTGTCTAATGCTCTGTCATCTGGCCTTGACTCATCTGGGGGAGGATGGGAGAAGCCAGACAGCCGTGAATCTTGCTGTCTGCTCGCAAGTGTTCTCTGTCTAGGGAGGACGAGGGGAGCTCCTGTCAGGGGAAACATATAGCTCAGTAGCAGAGGCGGCCACCCTCTGGCCATGCCGGAGCCCAGGGTCAGCTAAAGTCCTTCCGAAGACACGGGGCCCAGGCAGAGCCTGGCTGCACACACTCCTGTGCAGCTCCAAGGAGGTGAGCAAAGAAAACAGTGGGCACTGGAGCCTGAGCCAGAGCTGTTTCTGTGTGTGTGGAGCTGGGGACTGGGGTCGAGCTCAAAGCACAAGATAGAGGTGACCTGGCATCATTCTATGTGAAAGAATGTTGTGACTAAATGACATGTTAGGGAGGCCCAGGCAGAGTGAGAACACTATGGTATCAGAATGGTAATGGTGACCGCTCTGAGTGATAGGATTAGGGATGCTTTCTTTTTCTTCACCCTTTACTGCATGTTCTCATTTTTCTGCCAATAGTCTATCTATAATAATTAAGGGTAATATGCTAATTAGACTGGACATCCTTCCTGATGAAGCCAGGGCCGAAGGGAAGCCATCCCGGGTCCCGGGTGCCAGAGGGAAGCAGGTGCCAGCAGCAGACGGAGGGAAGGCCTACTCTTGAATCTTCAAGTGTCGGGACACTAGTATTTTAATAATCAGAAAAAAAGGAGAAATTTAAAAATCAAATAGTTCATCACCACTTATCACCACTATGCCCTCCTCCACCTACTTCCCTCTCATCCCCAATCCCCCACCCAGGCAATCACCACATTGTTGTCCATATCCATGAGATTTTTCTCTTTTTTCTTTTTTTGTTCAATCCCTCCACTGAGGTGATGAACAGAGACTTGACTGGGTAGTGAATACACAAGTAATTAAGTAACTAATTAGTAAATTAAAAGCTAATGGGAGGTTGGGAGTTTCCCCCCTGTTCCTAGTGAACTAATGGGTTGTTTGTCATAATTCTATAGAGCAGTTATGGAGAAGGGGTTCACTTAGGACCAGCCCCAATGCACCCCACTTAAGTGTATCACGGAAATCCATGAAGCTAAAAGAGCAGACCCACAGTCTCCCCGCCTTTCACCTGTCCCCCTCTCTACCAGATGTTGCCACTGGAGAGTTCTCTTGCCCATCCCTCAGGCCCCAGGAGCTGGCGATGGTGTAAGAGGTGAGCTGAATTGAAGGCAGGCACTTCTTACTACTGTAACTTCCCCAGGTTCCTCTATGCAAGCCCAGCATCTGTGAAATGGAGATAAAAGTCGTACCTGTGGCAGATAGGATTTTGTGAAAATTGATGAGTTACTACATATATTAACATATCGAACCTACTGCTTGGCATGTGGTGACATGTAAAGAAACATTACTATCATCAGTCCAGTCTCTGGGGTTGCAACACCCTTGATGTTGACAGTCACCTCTGGGCTCTGGTCCTGTGCCTGATATGAACTATAAACAGGAAATCAAAAGGAAGTCAAATCACAAAAACAGCCCAATCTCTCTGTTATGTCAGGGCGTGCCTGGTTGACCTCGCCTCGGTGGTATTGGCCAAGGCTGAATGTTTTTGAGGAATATGAGCAGAGAGGACCCTGCCCAAACCCCTCCCCACCTGATGAGATGCCTCTGCCCAAACTGGCGCTGGTCAAGAACATAGCTTTGAAGACAGACCTTGGGTGGCACCCTCTTTCTCTACTTGTAGGCCTTGGGCAAGCTGCTCTCTGAGGGTGCTTCCTCTGTCAGTGGGGTAACAACACCTACCCTAGAGAGCTGGGGGAAGGCCCTAATCCATGATGTCATCCAGCACATGTCCAAGAGCCATCGTGCACTAGGGCCTCACTCCCTCACTCCTGCCAGGTTCAGATTAAACATCTCCTCAGCCTCCCCACACACCCACAGACTGGCTCCTCCTAACCTCCCACTCTGCCCAACCTTCCCCCAGTGTTCTTATTTCCACCTGAAATGCCATGCATATCCGTGTCTCCTGTCAAAGCTTCAGGGGGTTGGATGTTTTATTCATTGCTTTACTCATAACAGCACATAGTAGGTACTCCATAGCTACTTATTAAATGAATAAGGGAAGGACTGGATTAATTAACTAATATTTCAAGGAAGAGCAGAGTCCTCGGGAAGAAAGTTGCCCTAGCTGGTTTGGCTCAGTGGATAGAGCACCAGCCCACAGACTGAAAAGTCCTGGGTTCAATTTAAGTCAAGGGCATGTACCCTGCTTGCAGGCTTGATCCTTGGCCCTGGCCAGGGCATGTGCAGGAGGCAACCAATCGATTCGATATGTCTCTCTCACATCGATGTTTCTCTCTGTCTCCCCCTCCCTTCCACTCTCTCTAAAAATCAATGGAAAAATATTCTCGGTGAGGACGAACCACAAAAAGACAGTGAAGTGAAGCCACAGCTTGATGTGGGTTGAGGTCCTAAGGCTCATCTTAGTGAACCGAATGCTCACTGACATGGCTAATAAGTTCTCTCTGAGCCTCAGTCCCCGGTCTCTAAAATAGAGATAATGCCGTACTTAACCTCAACCAGCTAGTGGGAGAACACATCTTCATCGTGGAAATGGATCTGCTTTGAACACTGGAAGTCATCATATAACAATGAGATGTTAGCATCATTTTGTAAAGTTGCATAGCAGTTAATTTCCTGAGTGACACCCTAAAATGAAAATGCTCCAGTGGTCATGGGACAAAGGAAGACTGCTTTACCTGGAATCACGTCTGCTTTGGGCCTTGGCTGCCACTACCTGACTCACGGACCCCATCTCACTACCTTGGCCCCACCTCCAGCTGCACAGCACTGCTGAGAACCGGGCCCTGGACCCTCTGGTCCACCCTGGCAAGCAGCATGCCTCTGGCACACCCAGCTCTGGAGTCAGCCCAGGCTTAGTAATGGGATCCTGAGCTAGTGCTGGGCGAGGGAGCATTTGCGTCAGGAGTTGTCGCTTTCTGGTGGTTGCCTGGTGACTCTAATGGAAAATGAGCTGTGGGGACCACACCACAGAAACCACTCCCTCAGCTGGCAGGCTCATCGGAAAGCCCAGGTGCCATGGGAGGGGGAGAGCGCTGCCCCCACAAGGGCTGTCACTGAGGCACCGGTGTAGGTGGTGGCAGAGATAGGCAGCAAAGTACAGAGCTGGGAGGGTTGGGGCCATGGCCTGTCTCCTCTCAGCATGAGTCCTCGCTCATAAAGGAAGGGCGGGCCCAGTGCAGTCATGAATGCTGGTCCCCAGCCCGGTTTTAGGTAAAAGCATAAAATCTCATCAGTGGTTGACACCCCACAGCTCCAAAAACACATGAGGGTGCGTTCTGGAGCTTTTATGAGTGCTCACTCAGTCACAGTGCATTGACAATTACAGTGACCATGGAGGGAAGGCTGGGAACACTGGGACCAAGTGACCTGCCCAAGAGAAACAGCAGCCGGGACAGCGGGAGGCTTTCCACTGGGTGGCCCAAAGGAAAGAACTCTCAGAGGCGTGTGGACACTGGTTGACTGTGAAAATGAATAGGGAACTCCATCAGTGGGAAAATAAATGACACTGTCCACTTAGAAGAGATAGAGTCACAGATCCAAGGCTGCTGAAATGCCAACTTATCAAGTGTGCAGGGGCCCTACTGTGTGCTAGGAACTCTATTAAGCTCTCTCCCATCCTTGCCTCATTTAATCCCAAGGCAATTATGATAATAATAGAGGCCCAGTGCATGAAATTCATGCACTGGCAGGGTCCCTAGTGGCAGCCGGCTGCCAGCTGCCAGTCGGGGCCTCCCTCCCTTCCCCTGGCCGGCTCCGCCCCCTGGTCGAACTCCTGGATGAGCTCCCTGTGGAGGGGACAATTTGCATACTACGCTTTTATTATCTAGGATTGGTAGGTATTAAAAGTCTTGTTTTAGAGATGAGGAAATTTAGGCTCAAAAACATTGAACAATTGTTCTGAAGTCACTTAGCTACCCGGTTACAGAGTCAGGCTTTAATACTTGCTTTTCTGACTTTCAGTCTAAGGTTCCTTCCCCTAACCTCCCACCACCACCCCCAGGAGAAAGTTCTTCTTCGCCACCACACCAACGCTTGCCCTTTCCTACTGTCCTTCACCCACCCCTGACTAGTAATACTCCCCAGTCCAAAGCTGACTTATTATGACCTCGATGAATCGAGAGCTAATTGCATTGATTTTCTCATTCGCATATTCACTCATCTGTCTAATAAGTATTTATTGAGTAGCTGCTGCATTTCAAGCATCAAGTCAGGGGCTGGGGATGCCACAGCAAAGTTACAGCTATGCTCCCTGTCTGCAAGGAGCACAGGGATATTAATTTATCTCTTGAAAAGAAAGACTTGCAGGACACAGGATGTATGAACCTTTGCACAGTGCCCCTATTACTACTTCTATTCTTAGAAAGAAACACAATGTTTCTTTTGTTCCATTTTCCTCTTCCAATAACAGCCTAGGAAGTTTGTCAGTAATCTTTCCAACCGTGCTAGTGTCTGTTCAATGAGTAAGTTCCGAGGTTATGAAAAATAGCAAACAAATAATCTTGTCTTGATTCATATGTATGTATATATGTTAGGGTGGGAAAAGACTTGGCTGAAAGCGTTTCAGTGAATTTGTTACTAGCATTTACATGGTCTGAGTGCAATAAGAAATGGCTGTGGCCACAGCTGAGCTCCATCCAGTTCATGAGCCAGTGTGTTGGGGAGACCCTGCCAGGAGCTCAGCCCTCTCTGTCTGAGAGTTTGGAGCGGTCCTCGGGTTTCTGGGTCTTCATTTACACTTGGCTGAAGACAATTTCCTGTTTCTAAGAAAAGACTGCTGGTCTGTCTTAGGAGATCTTTGCACAGCAAGCCCTGCTGACCTAGGCTTGGCCTGGCTCAGGGTAGCCCCAAGGGGAAGGAGGGAAGCTACCAGGGGAGGGTTGGTTCTCATTAACCCCTCCAGCCCGAAGGTGTCCTGGGACTCACAGAATGAGCTTATTGCAAACATTTGCCAGATTGGCTGGAAAATGAAGAGACGTGTATGACGGGGCCAATATGCCTGAACCTATCCGAAGAACATCTGGATTCTCTGAGGCTAGAACAAGATATGACATGACAAGGGCCACAGAAAGGGACCTGTGTGTCTAACCCTTTCAGGCACCGGCATGGCCCGGCCCTGTCCGTCTCCAGCCCCACCCTCCTGTTTCCCGCCTTCCAGCTCGGGAGTCCTGCAAATCACTTTTCCAGTGATATCACATGCTGTTACCACGGAGACAGCTGTTATGGCAAAACAGAGCTGTCAGATGTTCACCCCACGGCTCCCGACCTGCGGCAGAACGTGGAGGGCAGCCATCCTGTGACCACAGGCCTCAGTGGAGCGCTCCGGGCACCGGCACAAACAGAACTGCTGGGACACAATGTGGTGGGAATGGAGACCCTGGGACTGAGCCGGGAAAACCCATGGGAGGGTGGAGCAGAGGCCAAGCGGTCCAGAGTGTGATGCAAATAACAGCTGCCTGGCCTCTCCCACCGCCAACCCAACCCCGCCCAGACTGGACTCTTTTCCTCGCCTCATCCGGCTCCCTCCAGCCATTGGTTAGCCACAGCGAATAGCATCACTTGCAGCAGCTTACACAAAGGCTTCTGAGGGGAGAAACGATATTCTGAAGGTTTATGGACATAAGCTCTGGAAGCAGAGCCGCCTCCTTCAGACGCCGGCTCCACCACTGGCTAGCAATGTAGCCTCGCAAAATCTACCCAGGCTCCCGCAGGCCTGTTTCCTCGTTCAGATAATCACCTATCATCACCCCTTATCGGGTTGTTATATTGGGTTGATAATCAGTGTGATGATGTAGGTAGTGCTCTCTTAAAGTACCCCCCCCCCGATTTTCATTGTCTCCTTCTAATTCTTATCCGCCAACACGCAGAGCTCTTGCTAAAATATGAATCAGATCATGTTGCTTCCCTTTGGAAACCTTCCAATCGCTTCCCCTATGAATGACATTCTTACCATGGACCCAAGGCCACACCCGCTGGCAGCCCCATAAAGCTCAGCCTGTGCCCCAGTCCCACTCATGGATCTGCTCCAGCCACCCCAGCCTCCTTCTGGTCCTCAAGTTCGCTGCTGCATAGGGGACCTTCTCCCACCCAGAGCATCACTCCCCTCACACTGCTGGCTTCTCACGTCTCCCAGCCTCAGCTCAGAAAGCAGCTCTTCAGAAGGAAGTCATCTGCCCCAAACTGCCGGCTCCCACCCCCAGAGACGCTCTACCTCATCTTCTGAATTATTTACTTCCTTTCTCCATCAATGACGGAGGTTATCTTTGTTACTTTCATGCAGTTGTTCATGAGCTGTCTCCCCAGGACAGAGTGAGCCCCGGAAGGGGAGCAAGGATCTTGTTCTCAACTGTATTGCCAGTTCCTAGAACCGTGCCTGGCGCACAATAGTCACTAAGTAAATATTTGTTTTATTAAACGAAAGAAAAATAGTTAATGCAGTATCTGTTAAAAATGTTAACTGCTGTCCTGGCTCAGTTGGTTGAGTGTCATTCCATGCACCAAAGGTCACAGGTTCAATTCCCAGTCAGGGCACCTGCCCGGTTTTGGGCTCAATCCCCAAGAGGGTGTGCAGGAGGCAACTGATCAATGATTCTCTCCCTCTTCCTTCCTCTTTCTCTCTCTTGAAAAAAAAAATTAAAACAATATGTATTAATTGTGTATGTTATTAACTGATAACATAATGAACATACATCACTAACTAATAGCATGCTACCTTGTTTGGGTAGAAATAATGGTCACCTTTCACATGGGAATAATCCATTATAGATTTGCAGGAGGTTTTGACATTCAAAACTCACTTGAGTCTTGCAGCTAACCTACAAGATGGCCAGCACTACTTTTTTTTTCTTTATTGATTAAGGTCTTACATATGTGTCCTTATCCCCCCAATATCCTCCCCCCACCCACCCAATCATGCCCTCACCCCCTGTTGTGTGCGTCCATTGGTTAAGCTTATATGCATGCATACAAGTCCTTTGGTTTGTCTCTTCCCTTTACCCCCACCCTCCCGTACCTTCCTTCTGAGGTTTGAGCATCTATCTGATCAATGCTTCTCTGGATCTGTTTGTTTGTAGATGGGCTTAAGGAGACTTGGAAACTTGCTGGGCAAACTTTTTGACTCGAGGGCCACAATGGGCTCTTAAACTGGACCGGAGGGCTGGAACAAAAGCATGGATGGAGTGTTTGTGTGAACTAATATAAATTCAAAGTAAACATCATTATGTAAAAGGGTACGGTCTTTTTTTTTTTTTTTTTTTTAGTTTTATTCATTTCAAATGGGCGGATCCGGCCCGCAGGCCATAGTTTGCCCACGGCTGTGCTAGACTCAAAGCCAGGCCTTCCAACTCCAAGATAGAAGCTTTCTCAATCACCCGTATGAGCAGACTCCTGATAACATCACATCTCAGACAGGAGAAAATGATACCCAGCCTGTTCCTGAGGCCTGAGGTGAGCGAGGTGAGCTCGGGCTTCCAGGCCCCAGGGCAGGCAGTTGGGAGGACCCTCTGGCCAACTTCAAAGCCCAGCTGTCCTCACCTCTGAGAAGGGCCCTCTCTGACCGGTGTCACTTTGGTTGACACACCTTCCAGAACTCATTGCCGGAGGCAGGTTCCTTCCACCTCAGAGCCTTCCCAACCACAGAGCCTTCCTTCCCTGGCTCTTGTCCGTCTAAGGCAATTCAATGACATGCAGGTCACATGCCTGAGAGAGCCTCCAACTGGCTCTGAGCCCTGAGGATGCAGAGATTGCCTAAAGGCCACCCACTCTTTCTTCTTTTCCCTCTAAAATGTCAACAGGGCTTTCCCCACCCAAGTGTGGAGCATTGAGGCCAAAGGAAGAGGGGAACCCCTGGGGCTACACCCTTGGTGAAGACTGAAGAAAGGGGGCATTCCCTTCTCCAAAGCATGGAACTTGTTCAGAAGAACAGTAAAAATAGGCCCTGGCCGGGGAGCTCAGATGATTACAGTGTCATCCCGATTAGCCAAGGTTGTGGGTTCTATCCCTGGTCAGGGCACCAACCAATGAATGCCTAAATAAGTAGAACAACAAAAATCTCTCTCTCTCTCTCTCTCTCTCTCTCTCTCTCTCTCTCTCTCTCTCTCTCTCTCTCTCCTTTCCTTCCTCTCATCAATAAATAAAACATTTTTTAAACAGTAGTCAAAATAATCAACACAAAAGCAGGTCCTTGCACAGGAGTGTCCAACTATGAGGTGCCCCACTGGGCCTTAGGGTATTGTGGAAGGACCCAGTTCCCTCTGGCTGAGCTGGTTGACCCTAGGACATTCTCCCTGAAGAGAGGTTGGCCCAGACATGGGGCCATTTATTACCGTTTTCTGCCATGCGCAGCCTTCTCATTCTTTCCATCACATCAAAATGGGAGGGGAACGTTCAAGGGATGGAATCACCTGCCCTCCCCACTTTTCCTTTGCATTTGCACAAAGGAAGTTGTATCCTGACATTTTCAGTAATAGCAATACTCCTTTATCGATTTTCAATAGGTAACAATAACCAAGTTCATCCTTTCCCATTTCTACCCACATCCAGCCACTGAAAGAGGTTAACAAGTCCCAGAACCACAGATAGTGCCTGTAACTGTTACCAGGAAAATGGAAGAAGAAAGACACTAAGCCTCCAACTCCTAGAGGCCTGTGCTCTCTACTCCAAATACCAGTTGTGTTAACTCAACTGGTTAACAGGGTAGCAGTTAGGGTAGCAGGGGCCTGTGAAGTGACACTCCCAGGAGGTCCTGAACTAAATGCTGACCTACATCTCAGAGCTCTCGGTGTCCACAGAAGCAGCAAACCCAGCTGGGGTGAGTATAGACTCTGCAGCCAATCATCCTACATACAAATAAGCTCAACCATGTACTATGTTTGGGCGTGGTGTTTCACCTCTCTCCACAGGCCACCGTTTTCTCATTTCAAAATGAGGTGAGTGACAAGCGCACTTTGCTCTAGGTTGAGACACCTTCCAGCACTCATTGCCTGAAGAGGGGTCATTTGTTGTGACAATTGAATAACATAATTGATGCAGAATAATTGGCACAATGCCTGATGCATCGCAAGGACTCAACAAATATCAGATGTCCTGGTTGTTGTTGTTACTATGACTATTCAGTCTAGAATGTGTACACTGCTGGACTCAAACATGTCTGTGAAGTTCTGTCAAGCTCGGAGGTGAGCCTACCCAACATGTTTACTGGATTAGCCCTGCGGGGTGTCTGGGAGAGGACTCACTCAAAGAAAAGTTGGAACTAGGTACAGGTAAGGTGAATTGCCCCAGCAGCAATGCTTTAGCCAAACAAAGCTGTGAGGAGAGCCCCAGGTGCTCCTAGAAATAGAATCAACGCCCCTCTACTGGTGCTCTGCATCTTTGTTACAGGGCGAGTATGGGGTTACTGGTTCAGTTCAGTTCTGTAGAGACTCGCAACCTCTCTTCCCATTGCCCTCAGGCTCTGATAGTAGTCATTTACCTCATAGTATGAATTCCACCAGACTATTAGCTCTCCCTCAATGGAAGCATAGAAACATTTCTTCTCAGGGCACAGTGGAGTCTATGGCAAAGGTTATGGAAAGCAGGAGGTTATTCCTTGGAACCCTAAAATATAAATTGGAAAGGCCCATTGGAATAGGAACCCTTAGTCCTAGGTTGTCAGAAATGGCCTCAATTTCAAATAATCTCATCTGCTCTTCTCATAAACCATCAACATTTTCTGGAAACGACATTTCCCAGGCTTTTCTTCACACTTGGATGTGGTACAGAAATCTTTTTTTTTTTTTTTAGACCATGTGAGTCTCAAATTCAGTCAGTTACAGTCAGTTACAAGTCATTCATGGAAAGAACCCTAGACTGAGAATCAGTTCTGCTGTCACTGTAGGCCTTTGATGGACTGAGAAGTGGGGGACACTACACATAATGCCCCAATCCAAGTCCTGGACCACGAAGGCCCATTCTAGATCATTTCAAGTCCTTCAGAAAGAACTGCCAATGCTTCAAGTTTCAGTAAAAACCTTCCCCCCCCAAAATGGTGGCATTCATAATAGAGAATTATTATTAACACCACCCCTTGAGAACCTCAAAGAAAAATCTAGTTATTCCTAATACAACTTCGCTTGATTTTTAAAATATATATATATATTTTATTGATTTCAGAGAGGAAGGGAAAGGTAGAGAGAGATAGAAACATCAATGATGAGAGATCATTGCCTACTGCATGCCCCCTACTGGGGCTCAAGCCCACAACCCTGGCATGTGTCCTGACCGGGAATTGAACCTTGACCTCTGGGTTCATAGGTCAACTCTCAATCTCCGAGCCACACTGGCCAGGCAGCTTCGCTTGAATTTTAATGGCTGATGAAACAAACACCTGGTGGCTGAATGATCTCTACAAAGTTCCCATGTCTAGTAGAGAACTCAGACTGGAATCTGGTGGTTCCATAGGTTCCTTTATGATTTTCTCAGGCTGTGGCGTCATCTATGCTAACCTGGCTCTCAACAAATGTCAATGCAATAGAGCCAAATTAAGTAGAGAGCAGCTTAAAGGCAGCACTAGTGTTTAGTACTGACTTTAGTACCAAGTTTTACCACCAGCCTTACAGAGATTCCAGAAGATAGCATTTCCTGTCCCTTCGCTGTTGTGGTCTCACTGTCTCCTTTGCCTTGCTCTGCTCCAATCTGGCTGCCACCCACAAGTCTTTTGGATGTGCCCTCCCTGCCCCTGGTCATGTCCCTGTGAAGTCTGTGGGCAGAAAGTGCGGAGCAGGAGCCTTGGCACAGACCTGGAGGGACACCCTTTTCTTGCTGGGATGGGCAGCGAGGGCAGGCAGGCAGGCCCGTCCAGGCTCAGCCATGGAGAGGACTTGACTCTCTGACTCTGCCTAAGGAGAGCGCCCACTATCTCCTGGGATCACACACAGACACGCCCAACCCTCACCCTTCTCTCCTGATTGTACAGATTAGACACATGGCCGACAGGTATCCTCAGCCAGGCTCTCTTTACCAGCCCTCACCAGCCTCTGCTGGATTTGGCTCTTTCCAATGAAAAATGAGCCCACAGCCCTCGAGCCTCCTCGGTGATTTCCCGGGAACTCTACTTCCACATGGCTTCCCAGCTGCAGCCAACCCCAAGAGTCAGAGGGAGGGAGAGGGAACATCGTAAATGGACAGGAAGATGAGAAACAGATGTTTGGAGCCTTCAATGGCAGGGAATTCTCCGACTCGACCCCCTTCTTCATGAGATTAGAAGGGCTTAGTCCCTGAGATAATACCCTTGTTCTACCTGCCTTTTGGCTCCCACTCCACCCCTGCTGCACCCTCGGGCCCCACCAACTCCTACTCCATCTCTCAAAGGTGCATCTGGGCACCCTACCACATGGATGTCTATCTTGTTGGGTCATTTCTTTTTTTATTTTAGCCCAAATCAATGAAAGCTAGGTGCTCCGACCACAGATATGCATTAGATATAGCCCTTGGCTATTGAGGAGCTCACAGGTTAGTGAGGGAGACAGATAAATAAATAGGCTTTTTCAGGAAGGTGGGGTCTGGCTTAGGACAGAGGTCAGCACTGGACACTGAAAGCACAGGAGGGGTTCTGAACCCAACTTTTGGGCTCAGGAGAATGCTGGAATGTTGGGGGATACTTGAATGGAGTCTCAAAGATGTTACTCAATTGAAGGTGGATAGAAGTCACTTTGGAAGTATTAACTTAGCAGGCTTCAGGCTTTATTCAGTATAACACTGGTTAAGAACAACATCTCGGAAGCTAGACTGTCTGAGCTTAAACCACTACCTTGGCATTAGACAAGTTAATGAATCTCTCTGTGCCTCAGTTTCCTAATTTAAAGTGAGGATAATAATACTTATTCTGTAGGTATTATTCTAAGGCGTATATGAAATAGTATTTATAAAGCATTTAGAGTAGTACCTGGCACATCGTAAGCACTATATGTTTTTTAGTGAAAAATTGAAGAAGTGTTTGTGTCTACTATAGCAATGTCCAAGACCCCTGACACTGAAATGAAATGAAAGTCACAGGCCCTCTTTCTGAGGAGGTCACAGACAAGGAGGGTTGAACTATCAGCGAATTAGGATGCGATGTGTTGGGTGGTAAGATAGAGGCACTGGTCACAGGCATCTCATCTTTTCCATCCTTTCAGGTGATCAAACCTGAAATCTAGGAGCCAGCATAGACCCGTCCTTATCTCTTACACTGAATCTCCATATCCTACAGAGTGCACTCTGCTATTATCTACTGAACTTCACTTCACTCCTTTCCTGTTGCCATTGTTTCCTCTGGTGCCTAATCACTTGTCACATGGACTAGTGCAAAAACCAGTCTCCGTACCTCCAAACATCTCCTCACCTCCACCAGGTAAGTGTCCTTCTTTCTTTCTTTTTAGTTTTATTGAGGTATGATTGATACACTCACAAAAAAACCCACACATTCAATGTACACAATTTAATGAGTTTGGACATATGCATATACCCGTGACACCATTGCTATAATCAAGGTAATAAACATATCCATCATCTCCCAAAGTTTCTTTGTGTCTCTTGTCTTTCTTCCTTTTAAAAAAATAAGAACAATTAACAGAAAATCTTCCCTCCTAGCAAATTTTTAAGTGTATAACACCATATTATTAACTATAAGCCTCAAGTTGTACAGCAAGTCTAGAATTTATTCATGTTGTATAATCTTATACTCACTCAATAATAACTTTCACCTCTCCCTCCCTCATCCCTGAGAAACCATCATTCTATTGTTGGCTTCTTTAAGTTTGACTATTGGAGATACCGCATATAAGTAGAATCATGTAGTACGTGTCCTCCTGTGACTTATTTATTTCACTCAGTGTGTCTTCCAGATCCAACCGTGTTGTCACAAATGGTATGATTTTCTTCCTTTTGGAGTAATATTCCATTGTGTATATATACACAATTTTTTTCTGTAGCTATTTGTCTGTCAATGGAATTTGGATTGTTTCCATATACTGGCTATTGTGAATAATGCCATAATGAACATGGGAGTGAAGATATCTTTTTGAGATCCTGATTTTAATTCTTTTGAATTACACCAGAAAGGTAAATTGCTGGATCATATTGTAGTTCTACTTTTAAGTTCCTGAGGAAACTCCATACTGTTTTCCATAGTAGCACCATTATACATTCCCACTAACAGTATACAAGGGTTCCAATTTCCCCACATCCTTACCAATACTTGTTATCTTCTTTTATTTATAATAGCCATCCTAACAGATGTGAGGTGGTTTTTTGTTGTTGTTAAGCTTCACCCTAGCCTAGGATATTTGTTTAATTGATTTTTAGAGAGAGTGAAAGGGAGGAAGAGGGGGAAGAGACAGAAACATTGATGTGAGAGAGACATACAGATTGGTTGCCTCCCACACATACCCTGACCGGGACAGGATTGAAACTGCAACCCAGGTACATGCCCTTGACTGGAAATCAAACCTGTGACCCTTCAGTGCGCAGACCAATGCTCTAACCACTAAGGAACCCAGGCTAGGGCTTAAAATGATATCTTATTGTGGTTTTGGTTTCTATTTGCCTAATGATTAGTGATATAGCACAACATTTCACATACCTGTTTGATAATTTTATGCCTTCCTTGGAGAAATGTCTATTCAAGTTCCTTGTCTGTTTTTCAATTGTGTTACACGTATTTGTGTTTTTGCTATGGAGTTGTAAGAGTCCCTTGCATATTTTGCAAATTAGCCCCTTGTTAAATATTGGGTTTGCAAATATTTTCTCTCATTATGTGGGCTGCCTTTTCATTCTGTTGACTGTTTCCTTTGCAAGGCCAAAGCTTTGTGGTTTAATGCAGTCCTACTGTCTATTTTTACTTTTGTTTCCTGTGCTTTGGTGTCCATGAAATAATTGCTAAGATCCATGTCACGACACTTTCTCCTAGGTGTTACCGTTTCAGGTCTTACTTTTAAATGTTTAATCCATTTTGAGTTGATTCTTGTGCATGGAGTGAGATACGGTACAATTTCACTCTTTGCATGTGGACATGTCATTTTCCCAGCACCATTTGTAAAAGAGAGTATCCTTTTTCTATAGCATTGTCTTGGTACCCTAATCAAAGATCGCTTGATTCTATATGCATGGCTTTATTTCTGGGCTCCCTGTTTTGTTCCATTGGTCTACATTGCCTGTTTTAATGCCAATGCCATATGGTCTTAATTACCGTGTCTATTTCTTACTGCTGCTGGAATCCTATTTTTGGCACCCAAATTCCTCATAGCATCCCTCAATCCAAAATTTCTTAACCAATTCCCCCTTTGGCTATAGAAAAACAACTAAATTCCTAAACATGACAGAGCCCTTTGTGACCTAATTCTTAACCTCTCCAGTCACATCTCTGGACACCCTCAGGCCTTTCACCCAGGTGACACAATCTTCCATGAAATCACTGTGTTCTTTCTGTGGACATGGTGCCCTTTGTGTTAGAAACAATTTGTCTGCCCTGACCACCTAGCACACTCCTACTAATGTACTGAAGAGTTGTAATTCCCACTCTGGATCCCATTTACCAAAGTCCTTTGCAGCCTGCACCTGTCTATGTGATTATTGGGAGGGTTCGAGGGATAAGAACATAATACTTGAGTTCTGAAAGAAATGGGGAAGGGGAGACCAGAAAAAAACACGCACATGGAACAGGATGCCAAACTATTAGCCTTATTACTGATAAAGCTGACATAAAGCTGTGAGAAACTTACATCTTTGGACAACTAAACAAGGGAGCTTCCTAATAATGACCCCCGGAATGTTTCTAGCATATTGACCAAGACACAGGCTCAGATGGACCATGTCAGACACCCCTACTGGAGGGCCTACAAGTGTAAGATTTACAGCATACTCTAACAGAAAATAGTATGAATCCCTTATAAGCAGGACTAATTTCTTCTTTCAACACTCATCAGTCAAATATATCACTCCTTGGAGGGGAGCAAGTAAGGAGCATAGAGAGACTAGGAGTGTTACATTAATGGAGCTCCTTCCACATTAAAGGAAACACCAGGAGTAGAGAAGAAAATTGCCCATCTCTTCCCCTACACACACATGTACAACTCTTAAACATGTTGTATGATATTTTCCTTTCATGCCTCTCCATGAGATTAAAAGATATTCGTAGGCAAGAAGCAGCGCCTTTTCATCCTATACTTTCATCCTATGTAAGTACAAATTAAATACTTATACTTGGCACAAAGTAGATGTTCAACCTGTTTGTTAAATGTTGTTGAAGAGTCAAGAGCCAACGTGTGGCGGGTTCACTTAAGGACCAGTCTTATCAGCAGAAGTGGAAGAGGATTAAACATGGGGGCGAAGACTTCATGGGAGAGGAACTATTTGAGCTTGACTTTGGCAAATGAGTAGACTCTTACTACACTGAAAAGCCAAAGGCAACAGCAATTGCATAATCCCAGAGGCATGAGATGGTATAGCAAGTCCTGGATGGAAAAATCCCCTGTGAAAGCGCTATCCAAGTGGGCCATGAGGCAGGAAGGGCTTAATGTACTTCTCCATAGCCTGAAAAACTTCATAGAAACACCTAAAATCTAGCAGCCAAAGAGCGACTCACTCCTTGAGTTTAACTTTTGTCTTTGAGTTGAATTTTGACCACTAGAGTAGTAGGAACAATGTATTAGGCAACTGGGAAGCCTCGTCTAGATCTGTCTGCTTATTCTTCCAAATCCAAAAACAACTTGTACTAAGAGTACTGAGAGCCTCCGGGCTCACATCTGGGAAAGCCCAGAGCGCTGATGTCACTCCAGCAGCGGGAAGCAACAGGGAGCTGGAGGCCACAGGTCTTGGCAGCAGGGCGATCACACACTGCACGTCTGGATGATAGAGCTTGAGTGTCTGGAAAGGCAGCCGGTGGCAGGTGGTGTGATGTTTTCTTTTCCAATGAAAGCCAGGAACATGGGATGATGTTTCCTTTATTTGAATGTTCAGATTTTTTTTTTAATGAAATCATTATATGAAAAATTCCAGCATAAAATCAAGCTTTATTTACTCGGAAGTCTACATTTGAACCTAAAATTCATCAACAATGTGTAGACTGTGTCCCACATTCTGACTTCAGGTAACACGCGACCCTCTCCCTATGATATTTCCGTGACTCATGTAATGGCCACCGACAGAATTGTCCTTCTAGTCCCTGTTTTCTGGGAACGACACACCCCAACCAGAAGGGCTGATAACCATTCATATTTCTGCTGTGTGACCCTGACCCCTAGCTACACTGAACTGGTCTAGAAATAGGAGCTTGACCCTTGCAGAGCATTTGGGATTGGGGCTGAAAGAGTTAGCCCATTCTTGTTTGTGACCTAAATTGTAAAAATCTAAACTTGGGAACTGAAGGTCTGCTATTCTATGCTTTCATGTGAATAACAGAGACTGATGGTAAGCAGATATAAATGAAGGATGACTATGTCCGTAACCAACAAACTTGGCAAGACAGTGACTATAGCAAAGGAGGGGAAAATAGTAGACCACATTGATATCTCGATTTCTGGCCATAAATACAAGAATTATGGTACTAATAACAGAATAGAAGAGCAGTTAGGAAAGAGATGTAGATTTTGGATACAGACATTACAAAGTGCTGAGTGAAATTATGAGAGTTGGTAAGCTCTCTTAAAAGGTGCAACTCTTGAGTGCTAAGCCTAGATCCTCGAAGGACACTCCAAATTAGGGGCACCCCAAAAAAGGAGGCTCAAGTAAAGGAGGATGGGAATGACTTATAGATACAGGAGAGATGTTACACGTTAGGAAAAAGACATAATATTAGATTCTCCCTTACCGATATTATATGAATTGAATATTACATTTGAAAGACTCGGATATAATGGACTAGACAAGAAAGTTGCTATTTGGATTTAGAAACAGTTGCTCATACACACCAGTAGTGGCAATGTAGACCAGTTTGGAAGAAAACCTGGTAATACACATTAAAATTGCTACATGCATAAACGTTGACCCAGTAGAATGGAACCGTGAGTTGCCTGAACACTGCCGGCCCTACAGACAAGAGAAGTTCCAGACAGTAAGGTGTCTTTCCCATTGCTACATGGTCAGGGAAAAGCACTTGACCTGTGCTGGACTAATCAGAGCCTTTTCCTTGGGTTTTTTCAATTGTGAAATAGAAGGCAAAGATTTAGTTTCTTGCTATGTGGCTGGACCCAGGCCATCTAAGTTCTGGGACTTTCACAAGACTTGTTTCCTATCATATGGAACAAGACAAACAGTGGAAGCTTGCCTGCGGACAGGAGGATAACAAGGAGAAACAAGAGATGGAGAGGAAGTCCTGGTGATTTTTCAGCCCCTGGCCTGGAACCTTCACAGTTCCAGCTGCCTTCCTGGCAGTCACAGAGGCCCATCACTCATCCCAAAATCCATAAAATAGATATTTTTTCCCTAGGAGAGCTCAAGATGTCTCCTATTACTTGCAACTAAATGAGTCTCAACAGTAATTCCATTGTATGGTGATAGATGTTAACCAGACATGTTGTGGTGATTATTTCACAACATATACAAATACAGAATCAGCATGTTGTACACCTGAAACTCATATAATTTTGTATGTCAATTTTATCTAAATAAAATAAAACAGTAATCTCACTTCTGAGAGACTGGCCTTAGGAAATAGTTGCCAGACATATATAAAAGTAAATATCACAGCATTGCATGTAATTGCCATACAATGGTCAACAATTCCAACAACTATCAATGTCACTTTGGAAAAATAGTAATAGTAGCAGTAGTAGTAGAGTAATTTTATTAATGAATAGTTAAATACTTAGCTAATGCTCTTATTTGTACCAGGAGTTGGATTTTGTGCTTCATATGTAGCATCTATTTTAATCTTCATAGCTACCCTAGAGCTATATGGATACTGTCATTTTCAGATAAGCATGTAAAGTATTTAGCACAATGCTTTGCATACAGCAGGAGTTCTCAAAAGAAAAAAAATAGCAACTGCTATTATTCTGATTTTTGCAGATGAGGAAATAAGAGCTAAGTTTTACGGCTAAAAATTCCAAAGATGTTATTCAAATTAACATCATGTAAGAAAAATGGAATAATGGATGGAAAAAGTGAGATGGGTAGGGCGCTTAGCAGGTACCCCTTTTTAACTATTGATCTTGACAGCAAGCATCAGATAGGAAAACCTATATCAAGTGTTAGGAGCTAGTGCTTTGGTTCATGACATGTGAAAGTTAACAAAAAATAAAGTTACCAAAAAGTTACACTCAAATTACGGAGTTAACTGTGTGTACATGGTCAACAGACCTACAGGCAAACATACACTAACAGCAAACAATGGAGGGGGGAAATGTTAAGTTCCATTTATAGTGTTGTCACAAATTATAAGATACTTAACAATAAATCTAATAAAAGAATCTCAGGAACTCTACACTGAAAAAAAAATATTTCTGAGAGAAATTAAAGAAGACCAAAATACAAAGGTAAGGTATACCATGCACAGGAGTAGGAAGGCTAAATATTGTAAAGATGGCAAAGTGAACATCACAATAAGTCAAGTTAACATACATGAACATGCATACTTATTTTTTTATAAAACTTTTAAGACTTTATGATTTCTTATAGTGCAGTTCTGCTGGTGATAATATCAATATTTTATATCTTTAAAAGTCTTTGTTTTGTCTTTGCTTTTGTATTCTCACTAAGTATAGAATTCTAGGTTGACTGATTTTTTTTTCTTTCTGTACTGTAAAGCTGGCATATACTGTCTTCTTGCTTGAATTGTTTCTGATGAGAAATCTGCTGTTGTTCTTACTTTTTGTCCTCTGTATGAAATGTGTCTTTTTTTCTAGTTTTAAGGTTTCTTCTTTATTGCTGGTTTTAAACAATTTGGTTATAATGTGCTTTTCAAATTGTGTGTGTTTGGCTTCTATATCTTGGATCTGTCAGTCTATAGTTTTAATCAAATTTAAGACAATTTCAGCCATTAATAATTCTTCAAAAAAAGGTTAGATCACACTTCCTGCCCCTCCAGGGCCTCCAGTATGTGTTTATTCGGGCACTTAAAATTGTCCCATAACTTACTGACACTCTGCTTATCTTATTTTCCATCTTTCTTTTCTATATGCTTGCTATGTCGTCAAGTTTACTAATTTTTTTTCTTCTGCAGTGCTAATCTGCCATCAATCTCACCCAGTGTACTTCTCATGTCATACATTATAGTTTTTATCTCTAGAAGTTTGACTTGGATCATTTTTATATGTTTTTTATCTCTACTTAGCATGTTCAGTTTTCCCTATAGCTAATTGAACATGTGAAATTGTTACTCTCTTTTAATATCCTCATATACTAATTCCATTATTTGTACAATTTCTGGGAAAGTTCCAACTAACTGATTTTTCCTTATTATGGGTCATATTTTTCTGCTTCTTTGCATGCCTGATCATTTTTATTGGATACCAAACACTGTGGATTTGTTGGGTATTTTTGTATTCCTAAAAATATTCGTGAGCTAAGTTACTTGGAAATAGTTTGGCCCTTGCGAGTCTTGCTTTTGATCTTTATTAGGCGGGCGTAGAACAGCATTCAGTCTAGGGCTAATTTTGTTCCCTGACTGAAGCAAAGCTTTTTTTCCCAATACCCCATGAATTATGAAGTACAAGAACTGGCAAAAATAACTTATTGGAACAAGAATCAGAATAGTGATTGATTGTAAGGGGTGGATATTGGAACTTTCTGGAGCATTGCTTACACAGATCTATCAAATTGAACAATTAAGACTTGTGAATATCACTGTTGTTTTACCTCAATAAAAATGCATGCATAGTATCAAATATATATATATGTATGTATATATATATTTGTACTACATATAAATATGTATATATAGTACTACATATATAAATATGTATTTAAATTCTGAATGAATTTATGCCAACATTTTAATAGTGAAAAATTTAAGGTGATTTTAAAAATTATCTCTATTTTTCAGTGTTAGCTAAAATTTTAATAAACACACAACCTATTTGTAAAATACATAAAATTAATATTAAAAGAATGAAAGTATTTTGGAGAGATTCTATCTTGTAGAACAGATGAAGGAAAGAAAACGAATGTTTATTGGGCACTTGCTGTATCTCAGGTATTTTAAAAGATACTTTATAACATTATTCCATTTGTTCAACTTTTGCAAAAAAAAAAAGGAAATGATAGTTCAGACAGGTCATTATGTGTCCAAGGTCTTTCAACTTGAGCTCAGGTCAAGTTCATGCTTTGATTCTAAAAAGAAAATTCAGGCCCAGAGATAGACTTTTTAAATCCAGAGAGTGAAGGGTGCTTGGCAGGATGGAAAAGTCCCAGAAATATATCACTGTTTACAGGCTAGGCTTGGGAATTGCCACAGTGGACTCTGGGAATTCACCCTTAAACAGGCCAAGTGAATTATTCGTGAAGGCAGAGTCAGGGATCAAATGCAGTTCATCTAAACTCAAGGAAGTCTGACCTGAGACGAGAAGACAAGCGGGTGGCTCAGAGAATATCGGGGAGACCCAGGACCCTGCATGGCGGGTGGGGGGAGAGGGAAGGAATGTGTTCCCTCCTTTCCACCTGTGGGCAGCCTGTGAGGACAAAGGCTGCTTTGTCCCCGGATGGACTAATCCGCCAGAGGCCAGCGGTCAAGGCTGCCAGGTTACAGGAATGGGTGTATTCTCTGTATCAGCTGCCTCCTGCCCAGGCAAGCCTGACTCACTGCTCGGTCACCTGTCTGGAATGGACCCCGGGACGGCACCCCAGTGAGGTCATCCAGAGAGCAGTGGGCCAGAGCAGTTTCGCTGTCAACCGTGTTCAGGTCACAGCAACTCACTCCGCCTTTGGTAGGAGGCTGTTTGCTTGTGAAGTGAATCTCTTTTAAGACCTAACAACGTGCTTTGAACGCTGGGCTTTAAAACCTCCCTTGTTTTCCCTTGCATCTCCCAGCTTAGAACTGTGAAGGGAACACTAATGAATCACTTTCTCAAAGCTTAAAATGGTCAGAGACTCCCCCAAAATTCCCCCAGGTTCATTTGCAAGGGGTGGGGAGTCCGGCACTGACTTGTGCCTGAAGCTCTCTCTTTTGGAATGGGGGCTCTGATGAGTAAAGAGCTTCCATACGTGCTGGTTGATGTTCTCTCATAGTCGGCATGTAATTCCTAGGAGATCATTTAAATCCTAGTTCAAGCGACAGATATGGGTACAAGTGGGTAGAGAGGAAGGGTATGGCTCTCACATTTGAACGGCTTCACCATCCTTCATCCTGTAGCCCTGTGTGCAAAATGGGAGCTGGGGAGAGGAACCAAAAGAACTGAGCCTCAGCCCTAACCGGTTTGGCTCAGTGGATAGAGCGTCAGCCTGCGGACTGAAAGGTCCCGGGTTCAATTCTGGCCAAGGGCATGTACCTTGGTTTTGAGCACATCCCCAGTGGGAGGTGTGCAAGAGGCAGCTGATCAATGTTTCTCTCCCATCAATGTTTCTAACTCTCTATCCCTCTCCCTTCCTCTCTGTAAAAAATCAATAAAATATATATTTTAAAAAAAAATAGAATGGAGCCTCACTCCCCCTCCCCAAACACACACACACACACACACACACACACACACACACACACACGGCCTCTTTTATAGCACAGCAGGGCCAAAGCCCAGGCCCCAGGCTCAGGGCTTGCTTCCTAGTTTCCATGCCTCACGCACTCCTGAGACCTTTGGCTGAGTTGCATTATGGGAAGCTAATTACTGCCCATTGAGGCACTACTGTCTCAGACCTTCTGATACAAAAATATGGTCCCTGCTAACTGGAGTAACACCAACATAAAACCATTTGCTGCAGACTTGTTAGGGAGCCACCAGGAAGGCCTACCCAGAGCAGTTCTTAAACACATACACTCTCACATCTTCTGTCCTCTTAGCGCCAAGAACAGCCAATCAGTGATGTGTTAAAAAAACACAGGCTCCCCTTCTCAGCCAAAGGGAAAGCTCTCTGAGGGTCATGAGTAGGAGTTCATAAGGACTAGGCTTCATCTTAAACCCTCTCATCCTTCCTAGTTCCATAGAAGAAGCAAGGTGAGAATGTGAACGGCAAAACATGCCTTGAGCAATTACTCTATGATAAGACCGGTTCTACGCACTTAACATGAATTATTCCATTGATCTTTGAAATAGAACCTGTCAACATTGTGATTTTGTGGAAACTAAAGCTCGGAGAAATTACATGTATTGCCAAAGCCACTTAGTTTATTAAGTGGAATAATCAAAGTTTAAACTCTGATTTTAACTGATTTCAAATATTGAGCTTTCTTCACCCAAAGCAGAAATCTTGCTGGCTGATAGAAAATATGCCGTTAGGCCAGTCATCTCAATTTTTTCCTGATTCTACACATCTATCAGTAAATTTCTTTAAGCACCATCTCCAATATATGCATACTCATTTATAAACTAGATGCATAATATACTAATAGGTCTTAGTATTGATTGGTAATATAAAACCCAGGGCACTAGTTGTCATTAATGACAACTGTTGTAAATTTATACTTAATAAGCTGTTAATAACATGGAAAATTATTTGGCCAAATCTAATTAAGTCATTTTTGGTTTAACCTCACTATATACGTGGGTGACAAATAATTTGTTCCAGGAGTAGGAGTAATCTGGTTTTGCTGTCTTTGATCCAGTTGCATTTCGGAAAACATTCTAAGCCACTTGTCCATTTTGTGAAGGTTATTTGGTTAAAATTAGATAATCTGGTTTGTAAGTCTACTCATGGTGTATGTGTAAGCCTTAAAACACCATAATAGCCCTGGCTGGTACTCAGTGGTTAGAACCCGCCTATCAAAGAGTCACAGGTTCCATTCCTGGTCAAGGGCATGTACCTCAGTTGGGTTACAGGTTCGATCCCCAGCCCTGATTGGGATGTGTACAGTGGGCAACCAATCAATGTGTCTCTCTCACATTGAAGTTTCTCTCTTTTCCCCTCCTCCCTCTCTTCCACTCTCTCCAAAAATCAGTGGAAAAAATATCCTCAGGTGAGGATTAAAAACAAAAACAAAAAACCACCATAATATGCCAACAGTGAAAAGAGAAATGAGAGCACCAGTGAAGACACCCCTACGACATTGCATAATTCCAACTGTCCCCTACAGTGCTTTGAATTCATGCAAATGACCCAAGGAAGCCTGATGGAAGGCAGCAGGGTCAATATGCCGATTCATTGTCAGTAAATGAAAATTTCTTTCCTATGTGTAGACAGAAAATAAATAGGAATAGAAGTTCTAATGGTTTCCTCCCATATCCCATGTCTTATTCTGTATAGTCCCTGGAGTGTGCCCTTTCCCCCAGGAAACCCCTGCCCCCTAGTCCTGGTTTGGACTCTCTCCAGTACAGGCTACAGGAGGCCCAGGATTTGGGTGAGAAAAGGAGCCAATGAAGAACGGTGGGGTCAGCGGGTGGGGCGGGAACAGAGGTGTGAGGTCTGGAAGACCAAAGCGGGTGCTCAGAGGACTTGAAGGGCCACATGGCAATAGTCTGGTCTCCCCAGAGCCCCACCCTGGCGGGCACAGGGGCTGCAGCAGCCTGGGTTTCTGGTTCCTTCTCTGAGTCCAGGTCTCTCAGAGCCTCCCTCCTCCAGCCTGAAAGCCAGAGAAAATGAAACCCTCTCTGCAGCACAAGCATCCCTTAAGGTTTGTTTCCAAGCTGGAAAAGAAAGGCATGTCAGCCCTTCCCCGGGTAAAAATAACTCGCCGTTGATTTTGAAACCCCTTGCATTTGTCTCCCAGAGACGGGCCGTACAATGGCACTTTGTGTGGGCGCCTCTGCCTGCGAGGGGAGGAGGCCAGAGGAGGGCCGAGCTGGGCAGCGGGCGAGGGCGCTGGGCAGCCCGAGGTTGCTGTTGGATCTCATTCAGAAGTCCCCCGCTCAGCGCGGCAGCCCGAGGAGGAAAACAAACAGCAAGGATCGTGGAAAATGCTGAGTCCTCCAGCTGGCGGAACAGCACCGCCTGGCAGCACTCGGAGCCAGGCTCTGCCCGCCAGCAGCTGCCACAGCGAGCCTGGAGGCCTTGGCACCCGGAGCCTGTCCCAGGGCCTGGAGGGCGGGACACAGACACTCCTGTCTCTGCAGACAAGGCCTCCAGAGTCCTTACCCTGAATGCTGAGTCTTTTCCTTGTCCCAGGGATTGGTGGGGAAGGTGGGAAAGGGGTGGGCGGAGGTGGGGGGGGGGGATGTTTCACAAGGAAGGAGAAAAATACTCTCTTAAGCTGTCCTTTCAGATTTGCTAAAAGTTCCCACTCACATAACACTGCGTCAAGCACCATCTCCATCCTGTGAAGTTAGTACTATTATCCCTATTTCATGGACTAAGAAAAGGAGGCACAGAGAGGGTAAATAACTTGTCCAAGGTCACACAGCTCAAAAGTGGCAGAGCTGGGATTTAAAACCATGCCGTTTAATGTCAGAGTTCATACCTTATGTTTTTATTCCTCTCTAGGAATATAAAATATGAGAGACAAAGAGGAAACTCAGAGGGAGAATAAAGGGAATGGATGAGAGAGAGAGAGAGAGAGAGAGAGAGAGAGAGAGAGAGAGAGAGAGAGAGAAAAGAATGACTAAGGATTGAAATAATAGAAAGAATAAAACATAAAAGAGCAGGAGCTGTCAGTCTAGGAGAAGGAATGTGAGACCAAGGCACAGAGATGGCACAAAATGCTGAGCTGGGACTGGAAGCTGGAACAACACTGCTCTGTCACCTGCTGTTTCCTGGCCCCCGAACAGGATTCTGGGAATAATCCTCAGAGATCACTCAGCATCTGGGGCTCAGGCAGCTCCCAGGGAGGCCGAGGAGCAGGCAGCTGGAGCAGAGAAAGGAGCACCTCTTTCTCTTGCAGTTGTGGCCTGGGTGGGGCAGGTGCCTAGGCCCCAGGGACAGAGCGGCACCATGATGAGAAGAGACAGCCTGCTTCAGTCCTGCAGGGAGGCCTGTCACATCCATTTGTGAGCCAAATCGCCCTTGTCCCCAGAGGAAGGAAGGGTTGGAAGAAAAGAAAGGAGGGAATGAGGGAGAAAGGAAAGGAGGGAGGGGAGGAGGGAAGAAATGGACTCTTTCTTGCCTGTGTTTGGAGGGACTGGCCCTGAACCCTCATCATACACATAGGATTGCCTTGGTATTAGTAGGCGTAAGACCTCATTGTGCCTGTCACCAGTTTCCAATGTGACCTCAGACCAATCACCTAAACTCTTGTACCATAAACCCTTTATCTCTACAATGAGGGGGTGGACTTTGAGGTTTTTCCAGATCCATACCCTGGTGATGCCGTGTCCACATGGTCATCTTTGCATACCTCCAACGTCCTGGTCCTAACACAGAGCCCACCACCCACCCACACTAACCATTCACCCCATCCTGTGGTTCCACCCACTTCTGATCTACTCGCTGCTGATTCTCTCGGAGGCGTCTCTTCTGAGCAAATGAAATCATTTTCGAATGGGGCCTCCTGGTGCTATCCTGTCCCTCTGACCTGTTCTGTTCTACAGACAGGATTACATCAGGACACGTGGGAAGAGCCTCGGGGCTCCACCTTACTCTTCACAGGGCCTTGTCTCGGCCCACAAGGCCTTGAATCATCGCCTCTCTATCTTCCCCTCCTCACCTGTCTTCACTCCTCCACTGCACCCTGTGCTCTGCTTCCACAAAACTGCTTCCTGTTTCTCTATCAGCCCATTAACTTTCTCATCTGTAGGCCTTGACCTCTACCACTTTCCCTTTCCACCTAGTTAAGTTACTCACCTTTAGGATATAAATTTTTTCATGTTAGGTGGTCCTCCTAGGTGTCAAACCATACTGTTATTACACTAGATAGCAAGTATTCCTTTACATGTCTATAACCCTTAATTTGCTATGAGCAGAGGCTTTGCACATGGGTGACCAGAGCAGCTTGCATGCCTCACAATCACATCAGTTACCCACCTACACCCCTACCCACTCCTAACAAGAAACCTGAGCTCAGGGAAGCCTTCCAGCCACACCCTAATGACTGTACTCCTCACTCCAGTGGTCTAAGGCCAGTCAAAGGCCAGGCACTTTACCAGTAAGTCCCCTTGGGTTCAAGTGCACACTCTGTGATATCATCTGGAAAACTTGCCCATAGAGAAAACAGACACCTGAACAAAATAGCCATTGTCCTCCAAACGCTCGTCATTGTCTCTCCCCCATCCCTCTCACCCTTCTTCGAATCTGTATAAATACCCCAGAATAAAGGTACATTGGCTGCAATAGTAAACATTCCTACTCTCATGGAAACCAGAACATATGGGAAACTATTGGTATACCTGAGAAATAGGTTAGCAGAGAGAACACGTCCGGTTTTGAACTTGTCTTCCCCGGAGATCTGTAAGAGCAACGACAGGTTTGCATGGACACTTCAAAATCCCCAAAGCCTTTTTGAGGTTCTCCATCCCATCTCTCCTAACCTTTGGAATATTCTTGACTCAAAAAGGCAATGCAAGCGAATAGAGATCACCCATTTCCCAGCCTTCTGAAGACTGTTGCCACCTCTTCAAGTCATGTACTGTTTACAGGCACATCTGGGGGACAGTTCTTGAAGAAGTATAAGAAGAGTCACAGCTGAAATTTCAGGTTTTGCCTGTAGAAAAGTTAAAAATAGCCGGCTACTGTCCAGGACCAGCAGCTCAGGCTGACAGTGTAGGATGGGCAGTGGCTATCTCTTGACCGTCAGGAATTCCCACAAGTGGCTGCTGAAAACCTCCTTGCTCCTCCGTGGGGTATCACATGGAGTCCCAGAGCTGACCTGACAGCAGAGCCTTGTAAAAATTCTGTGCCTGAGAGAGCTAGGGCCTGAGTGGCAGGAATGAGAGATTACAGACAAGACGACAAACTCAAAGGTCTCTGGAGATCACATAGCAGGTCCTGAGACCTGGTGGTTGTTGATTCGAGTGTTGCTAGGGGAAGAGGACCATCGCCATCATCACTTTGGGAGTCAGCACACTGAGATATGCCAGGCAATCAAATGAAGCTGGTTTTCCCAGGATAGAAATATTTTCCAGGAAAATGGAAAACGGGGAAAGGGCCTGGGACATGGAGTAAAACAGGAAGTGACACTGGCCCAGGGACAGGGAGGCCAGAGCCACCTTACCTCCCTAATTTGGGGATGTTTGCTTCCTCAGCTTTAGGCCTTTTACATTTTTCACTAGTTGATCAACACCTGCTTTTACCAGACTCCTTAAATCTCTGCCTCATTGCAAGCGGTGCCAGGAACCTGCTTTTCTGATATTTATTGTTCTTAGGGGAGGATTCTTATAGCAGGAAGAGATCCCAGAGGACAGTGAAAGGCCAATGGCATGTGAACAACTGACATATCCATAAAATGGCCTAGCCAGGTCGCTGGACCAGCTAGCTACCCAGAGGGTCACGTATCCCTGCATCTGAGCTAGAGGAAGGCATCTGTACAGCTGTGCTACAAACTACCTTCCAGGACAGCCAGTGGGGGAAAGCAGAGGTCGGAAAAGCTTCCTACGGAAAGAAGACTGGCCTTGTCCTCTATTTGGTATGTGAAGTGCACCTCTTATGAGCCAGGGCTGCGGCTCCCAGGGGTGGTGAGCCGTTGGCCAGCATCGCCAAAGGAACCCTTTTAGAGTGCTTGGGTGGCAGCGTGCATGGTATAATGGAAAGAGCAGCGTTCAAAAGTCACAGGGCTCTGAGGAACCAGATGACCTCCTGTTCTCTTCCACGGAAGATTCTAGAATAAGATGAACCTCCTGCCAAGTAAACCTGGAATGTGGAGAGATCTCTTCACAGAGGTTACAAACTCAAAGTCCCAGGCAGGAGTGGGAAGGTGTGGTGCTGACCTACTAGAGACAAATGAGGAGATTGTCTCTACTCAGTGTCCGTGCCAGAATCAAAGACCACCCAGCCAGGACCCTGCTGCCCTACACTGTTCCCTTGAGCTGCATAGCTGAGTCCCCACTCTGGAAGGCCACACCAAGCACCTCCATGGCCTGGGATCAGCCCACTAAGCCAGTGTATAACCTCCAATCTCCACTGCCTCCCTCATTTCATCCAAAGCACGAATCACAGTCCTCCACTTTTTTTTTCTTTTTTCGTTAAAATAGTTACACTTCATTATACAGGAAGGCCCTGGTGTTGCTCAATTGTGTGTGTGTGTATGTGTGTGTGAGACTGTGTGTGAGTGTGTGTGTGTATGTGACTGTGTGTGTGACTGTATGTGTGACTGTGTGTGTGTGTGTGTGTGTGTGTGTGTGTGTGTGTGGCAGTGCTACAACTTGCTCCAAAGCCATGGCAAGGACAAGCCAGAATAGCCTGGGCAATTGCCTTATCCCCCAACCTCCTGAAAGCATGTTAAGTTTATAGATTTTTTACCTCCAGCTTCTTTTGAATGACTCCTCTTTTCCCTGTGTCTCCTTCTATCCAAACCCTAGCCTGCTTTCTCAAAACCCTGCGGTTGATTTAGGGGATACTGTCTCTCCTCAATGCTTACCACCACCACTTCAATATGGCGCTCTCAACAGCATCACTAAGAGAGCTCACTGGCCCTGGCAAGGTTGCTCAATTGGTTGAAGTATTGTCCTGTATACCAAGAAGTTGTGGGTTTGATTCCGTATCAGGACACATACCTAGGTTGTGAGTTAGATGCCCAGGATCCCAAGTTGAGGCACATATGGAAGGCAACCGATCAGTGTTTCTCTCTCTCTCCCTTCCTCTCTCTAAAAATCAATAAATATATCCTTGGGTGATCATTTTAAAAAAGAGAGAGAAAGATCACCAAAGCCCACTTGTCTAAGCATTCCCCAGTTGAACTCCTAGTTTGAGAAACATGAGGACTAAGCTGATTTCATTCAAGCATGCCTGATGTCTTTTAACCTGCTCAGCATTAAATCAGATACTTGGGGTATAAAAGCCACTTGGCATCAAAGGAAAGCTCTCTGTCCAAATCCTTGACTAAGGCAGAAACCTATTCTCCGTGTTCTGTTTATGTAGGGGGAGAATAGCTCAGATGTGGCCTCAGGTTGGCTCAGGAGTTGTGACTTTGCCCAGGTTTGCAGCTGAAGACTAAAACACAGAAGTACCTCGCGCCATCTCCCCCAAGTCTCTGAGGGAGTGGTGGTGGCTTGACGGGGATGTCAGAGCCCTCCTCGTGGCCAATGGGGCTCCCCAACCACCAGACCACACAGTTGGTGCTTAACGGGCACTCAGCAAACCTCAAGCTCCAGGCCCGAAGAAGCAGAGTTTCCAAAAACAGAGCCCTCTTTGTGAACAATTCAGCAAAAATTCTCTCTCCAGCTGTGAGTTGGGATTCATGTTGCAAATGTTGGTGTTAATTAAAAACATCCACCTTCTCAGTTTCAACAGTAAGAGAAAAGCACCATGCAGATGGGGTTTCAGCATTCCTCTCCAGAGCACTTACAGATACGACTGTATTTATGACAGGGTGCTGGGGGCTCATTCTTAATTTTCAGTTCTCAAAAAAGAACGGGGGTCAAGGAGATGGATGTGATGGGTCCAAATTGGCACAGAGAACATTGGTAACAGAAGAAACAAGAGCCCAGTCGGTGTAGCTCAGTGGCTGGGCATCAACCTATGAACCAGGAGGTCACAGTTCGATTCCAGTTCATGGCACATGCCCAGGTTGCGGGCTCAATCGGCATGCAGGAGGCAGCTGATCAATGATTCCCTCTCATCGTTGATGTTTCTCTCTCCCTCTCCCTTCCCTCTCTAAAATCAATACAAATATATTTAAAAAAAAGAAGAAACAAGAAAACTGTTCCTGTCCAGAGCATCAGGAAAGAGGTTCAACTTCCTGTGTTAGTATTAGGAACTTGACCTAGTTGAAATCAGATGTTTATCTGCTGAGTCATTAAAAATTGTCTTCACGCTGCCCTCAATCCTTCAGACATGAAGAAAATGAGCTGTGATAAGGCCAGGGACATTTCATGAAGGATAACACCGTGTATTCAAGAACTGGAATGGGAGATCGATCATACTTCCCTATATTCTTATTGCAGTTCTCACTTTATTTGGACATTTTTATCTGGAAGGATCCTGAGCTAAGAAGATCAGCAAGACCTAGTCGCATCCCTTCCTGAGCTTCTGTGCTTGGTTCATTTGTCCCGCTTCACACAGGCACCGGACAGGGAAAGAATCAAGCCACACCCACATCGTTATAAAGGAATTTCTTTGTCTTTAATCTCACACAGTTTAAAATACAATATGAAATCAGGCTACAGGATATAAAAAACTCTTCAGGAAAATGATGTGCCAGCATCAGCTACTAAAATACAGACAAAAACTCCCCCATAAGAAATTTTTTGCATTTAAAAAACAAAAACAAAAAACAAAACAGACACTTAAATGGCTACATCTCTAAGCTACCTCAGTTCTGAGTTTTAAAAAGCACCTGCTTTTCCTTTTTTTTTTTTCATCTTGCTTTTAAATGTTCAGCTTTTTAAAAAATATAAATTATATGAAAATACAAGTTGGAAAATAGTCAAACACAATATAACATCTTTTTACCCCTATATTTCTCAGCTTAAAAAAAAAAGTATTCTTTAAAAAAAGTTCAATAACTGAGGCAGTATTCCTGATAGAGATAGTTTCATTTTCATATATATCTTTCATATATGTATCTGGATACATATACTTATGGTTCCTTGAAACTTCTTTGGAATGTAGGTAAGAGCTAACACATTTATATAGACCCCAACGGAGAAAGCAGCATGCACAGCATGGCTAGAAGAGAGGGGGTGTCGTTTCCACCATGAAGACAGGCAGGTTAATGCTCTAAAACCCGGAGAGATCACTTCCAAAGTGAGGAACAGCACATCTGATCTTGGAATGCTACCTCCAATCCCCATCGCCACCCAACCAGGGCTCCGTGCACCAAAGTCCCCAGCGGCCTCTGCATGGAGAAGGGAACCAAAGGGACTCTGAACCCGACAGCCAGCACTGACGTGGGTGAAGGCATCTCCAAGAAAACAAGGGTTTCCCCCAGCTACACCAGATTTGCCCATCCTTCCTCTGAAGCTAATGTGTGTGTGTGTTTTTTTAAAAAAGCATAAACGCAACAATTCTGCTGCATTTCCAGTGTATAAACCACCCACCACTCTTCCTGGGATGGTCTCTGGCCTTTGGACAGAAGGAGAAGAAGGCATCTGGCCAGATCAACAAAGCGGTCTTAACTAACAAACTATCTATAAATACTGAAAACGGTGGACCTGCAGAGAAAGGTGGCGCAGCGAGCAAGCGGGCTGGGGAGCGCAAGAGGCACTTCCTTACATCGGAGCTGCTGTGGGGTGGCTGCAGGGGTTAGACACTCACACAAGGGGAGTTCTGGGCATCAATGGAACAGGAAAGGTTGGTGAGTCGGGCAGGTGATTGTATGCCTGGTTGCAAACAGCAAGCCATGACTGATGCCCAGCCTTTGGTTCTACCGGCGCCTGTGACTGACATGTGGAGAGGTGTCCCTAGAAAACCCAGGTATTATCTCAGCTGCAGTTTTGCATGTCTGCAAACACACACACACACACACACACACACACACACACACACACGCACTCACGCACACATGCATTCACGCACGCACACGAGCACATACACATGCACGCACACAGGCACTTACACATGCACGCACACCTTTGCCTGTGCCCAACAAAGATCAAATAACCTAAGAGGAAACCATGTAGTCCAACAGTTCCGCCGATCCTCCCTGAGCAGCTCCTAAAACATCTGGAGAGCTTCATTAAGGCACCTGCAATTGGAAAAAGATCAAAATACACAGCTGGGTGGATTCTGCCTTGGCCTTCCAAGTAGACGCTCTGCTTTATCAGTGAGAGTCACAGAGCTAAGTTCCTGACAGTCAGGGCCTGCGAGAGGACCTGGAGTGAACAATCCACGTTCCTGAAGATGCGCTGGAAGTGGTGAGCACTTCCGGTGACTCAGCTAGAGCCTGGGGAAGCCAGCCCTGAGAAGCCCACCTTAACCGCCTCTTCCTCCCTCGCTGCAGTCTGCAAAGCCGTCCCACGGCCCCGCACCCTTTTTAAATCAGGCATCTCGGCCATGGTGGGGATTCTGATTGAATTAGGAACTTGTCTTCATTACTTAGATGTTGGCCCTCCCCCAGCCCCTGACCCAAAACCCCATTTTCAGATTACCCTTCACAACTGCCTCCATTGTTTAAATGATGGGGGAACGAAAAATATATTCACATCTCACGGACCACCTCATTGTCTTTATTCAAGCTCCTGTGCTTATGTCTCCTTTGCCTTCTAGTCATTCCCCTCTTCTGCCATGATGAGCCTTCACTTACCCTGTGCCACGACAGTGGTCCAAGTGCAAGACCCGAACAGCAGCTGCACTGTTCGCTCTGCATGCACGGTCTTGCTGGATGGACATCCCACTCAACTAGCCTAAGTCCTTCCGAGGAAAGCCTTGCGCTTCTCCTCCGGAAGACAGCCAAGCCACCTTTTGCTTCTAGGCACCCACAATTTCCATTGCGCCAAACACCCAATGAGTCTAAATGGCTTTATCATATGCTCTTCAACTCATGTCGGCTGTCACTCGTTCACTCCCCAATCAGAAAGCTTTACATTTCTCTGCACTGAATAAGAGTGTGTGTGGGGGGCGGGGGGGGGGATTGGGGGGGGAGCAAGAAGTATGGGAGGCTGAGAGGATGAGACAGAAAAGATAAAGTGTTAGTTGGGAATAACATGCATTTGGGACTTACTTCCTAAGACCCGAGGGGTAATGCCCAGGCACACAGCTTTGATTCCTAATCACAGGAAAAGAACCAAGTCAACCCTCCTCCTCGATGTCCTTTCCAGCTCCTGATTCACTGTGCTCCCCAGCCAGGGCTGCCAAATACATTCAAGTTGAAGACTCAATGCTTCTTAGCTCAGCATTAAGTCTAAACCCCGAGAATCCACTAACGACAAATACGTAGAGGGGCGTGATGATCATTTTTTTTTTTTAAATTACAGATGACATTCACATGCACAGGTCCCTTGTCCCCAAATCAGCATCATTTGTTCCTTCATCTATAAAGCCACCTGGATCTGGGGTCCGATCTCAGTGACAGCACTTTGCCTTTCCAGTGGGGTCTATATAAACAGTTTCCTTTCGCTGTGACAGAATCCTCAGCTGGCAAAAAAAACAACCTTGCATGATACTGCAATACTGAGACCACCTTAGAGCTTAAGACGATTTTTAAGAAGAAAAAAAATACTGGCACAAAATTTAATAAAATAAATTCCAACACAAAAACAGTTTTGGTCCCTCCCCCACGGAAGTCCACCTTTGTTTTAAAAGTAGAGTAAAAGGTAAATAGTCCTTGGTTTTTGGGCACTCCCTCCCCAAACAAATTGTTCTACCCCACCTCCCTCTTTTTGGCCCCGCCCAGACCTAAAAACAGAAGCAAACGAATTGCCCTTCATCCATCTCATGACCCCTGATGCCTCAATTGCTGATGCTAATAAGTTCATCACTTGAGGCACTTTTTTTCCCCCATGGATGATTTTTAAAAGATTATCAGACATACGCATCTAGTCCTCCCTCAAGCCAGATTCTTCAAGCTTCTAAGGAGACCTTTCTCTCTCTCTCTCCTGCAAATTTGCCCAAGAATTTCTTGTCCCACCCACCCCACCAGTCCTGGCTCTCCTTTGCCAACCACACATACTTGATTATAGCTGCAGTTCACTTAGCTCCCACCCCTGAATGTAAAAAAAAAAAAAAATGAGTCTGGAAAATTAAAAATAGAATAACCATTAAAAAGTAAGAGTCCAACCGACGTGGGTCTTTGAAATGTCTCAGCAGAGTTTCCCTGGCCCCCCGGGTGCCCGTCACTCATCGGCGTCCGGCTTGACATCCAGCATGGCGTGGAGCTCCTCGGGCGTGTACCCCAGGAGGCTCTGCAGGTCACACACAAAGCGGTACACGTAGCGCTTGCCCGCTGTCTTGTGGATGATGTTTTTGTCATAATAGTAGCGGAGGCCACGGCTCAGTTTCTCATAATTCATCTTGGGCTTGTTTTTCCTTTTCCCCCATCTCCTGGCCACCTGAAATTAAAAATGGGGGAGGAGGGGTTAAAAAATCCATAAAACAATCCAATATGCATGTTTATATGCCTATAGCCATTCGTGATGACCCATGATGTTCAAGTCAGTCCGGGAAGAGGTTCATGTACATGGAGGATAGTCTCCTGACTGATCTGTCCTGAACTCCAGTGTTGAAGGGTCAGGCAAGGATGGCTGGACTGCTGATTCTAGGTTGATGAAAAATAGTCACCCTGGACTTCTACATAATGAAGTTTACAAAAAAGAAAAAGGAATGCAACACTGCAGACTCTATTCCATCCCTGTATAATTTAGAGAATGTCCCTGGCCCGGCCAGGGGTGCTCAGTGGTTGAGCATTGACCTATGAACCAGGAAGTCATAGTTCAATTCCTGATTAGGGCATATGCCCCGGGGTTGTGGGCTCGATCCCCAGTGTAGGTGTGCAGGAGGCAGCCCAGCAATGATTCTCTCTCATCATTGATGTTTCTATCTTTCTCTCCCACTCCCTTTCCTTCTAAAATCAATAAAAATATCTTTTTTAAAGAGAGAGAATATCCCTGCTTTGGAATGTGAGGGGCTGGAGGAGCGCTGAGCTGCAGCCACACCTGCCCTTCATCAACAGGATGCAGGTTTCTGTTCTGGGGCATAATTCTTCTCAGGTGCGCCACACCGAGTGGTTGGCTCTCCATGTTTATCCTCAGCATTGGGCATGGCAGAGAGCAACCACTCACTAAGCATTTGCTGGATCAAAGAATGGCTTCATGAACAAGTTGCACCCATTTTCCCAAAGCCTCTTGAGTTGTCTGAGCCCTTTCAGATTCACAGAGCCGTGAGGCCAGGAGAAGGACTAAGTAATAGAAGGCAACTCATATTTACGAAGGATGACTATGTGCCTGAGACCCAGGTGCATCCTATTAGGCAATCCAAGAACAATAGGCAATGAGATTTTCTCTATTTTCCAAGTAAAGAGACTAAGGCTCAGATGGGCTATGCAACTTGCAGGAGGTCACACAGCTAGCAAGTGGCAGAGCTGGGATCAGAATCCTAGAAAATATCCTCAGCATCACACAACCTCTTCCAGAGTTCTCTCCTCCACAGCACTCTGGGATCCCTCCCTCCTTACCTCATCTGGGTCAGAGAGCTTGAATTCCCAGCCATCTCCTGTCCAGCTGATAAAAGACTGGCAGGACTTATCAGTGAGTAATTCCAGAAGAAACTGCCACAGCTGGATCGGTCCACTGCCTGGAAACACAAGGCATTGACTCATTACTCCAGAGGCCCAGCCCTCTCAGCCCCGGATCCCAGGACCCAGCTCTCCCTCTCCCCTGTCCATCCAGGCAGGAGAAAAGGCAGGCAGCACACAGGACACAGGGAGGAGGCGCTATAGCTCACACAGACCGAGAAGGGGAAGACACTCCCACCCAAAGGAGAAGAAAAACACAAGACAATAGAGCAACTGCCTTCTGTTGAATGGCTGAAGGGTCAGGCCACATTTCTTGCTAAGCAGACTCTAGAAAGAAACACTGACTCTATCCTCTGAGGCAGCATGGTCCTTTGTGCCTTTACAATTAAGTCATTTTGCCTCAAGAAGTAAAAAAAAAAAAGGTATTAATCAAGGAATGCCAGTTGGGAGTCCCAATCGGAAGTCAAACCTCATTAGCACTCCTCTCTAGAGGGAGCCTTTGGCCCCTGATTTGCAAAAGGGAAGATCTTAGGCTTATGTAACAAGGACTTAGTTGGGTCATCATATTCCTCTCCAGCACCATCCTGTCCTCCCAGGTCACACATAGGCAAGCATCCAAACAGAGAGAGGAAAGAATCAAGTCATCAACTTGCCACCCAGAAATCCTTGAAGGTCAGGTGACGACTATTAAATTCTTCCTGGGTCCAGTATATTCTAATTTACACACACACACACACACACACACACACACACACACACATTGTCCTGTCTTAGCCAACAACACTGCCACTATTGTAGTTCTGGAAGGCCTGGCATACTCTGAATGTCAATTTATCTATGCTAAAAGATTCCTGCTACATAGATTTCCTTTTAGGATAACTTTTTATTCAGAAATGACCATGCTGCCCTGGGCATTGTGGCCCAGTTAATTGGGTGTCATCCCATGCACTCGGGAACATGCCTGGATTTCAGGCTCAATCCTCAGTTGGGGGCCGGGGGGAGGGGGGGGCATGCTGGACCCATCAGATGGATGTTATGTTTCGCTCTCACATTGTCTCTCTTTCCCTCTCCCTTCCTCTCTCTCTAAAAACCAATTTTGAAAATCTTAAAAAGAAAGGACAATGTTGACTGATTCCTATGCCTCATGAGTGCACCAGAGAGAGAAATACTGGTTCAACAGGCCGTGCTGCTTGTGCCCTGCACACCATCTCAGAAGCCAGGGCAGGACTGAGAGCGCCCCACCCATGCAGATGAAGGAGGCCAGGGGTGCTCCCACTCACATGGAAAAACCTGACTTTTTAAACTTCAACACTTAACCTGAGTTTCAAATGTGTCTGATCCAAAGTAAACTGAGACCCAATAAAACACCAGCTTCAGGTTGGTTCCCTCTCCATCTAAAAGGGAAATGTCCTCTAGGATCGGTCAGGGTAACCTCTTATTCTACCTTTCACGTCTATAAGGCCCATGCGTATGCATCACGTCACTCACTCCTCAAGTCCACTGCCCACTCCTCTGTACATGACGCACAGCGGCCTTGCTGTTCCCATTCTATCTGTGAAAAAGGAGCTCAGAAAAGTCACGTGACTTTGCTCGGAGCACAGTTAGAAAACGGTGCTTCTGGGTCCAGTGTCCAGGCCGTCAGGCTCCAGGCACAGGGCCACCTGGACAGACACCTGTGAGGAAGCAGCGACTGCTCTGCGCTGTGATCTGCCATCTGGGAAGCGCTCCTTCAGTAACTGCTTCCTCGTGGTGGGCCCAGCGCTCCTCCCCCGCACACCCCACGCGAAACAGGGCACGTGAACTATCACTGCACCCTCCTTCAAAAATGCACCTTGAGCTCTTTGAAACCTTCCTGCAAGAAACACCCTACACGTACCCCCGAATGAAACGATTCAGCAAATGCCTACAAAACAAATGAACTTTAGAAAACACAGCCCTGAGTGCTGGAGGACTTAAGCCTTATCCTCCTCCGTCTCCACCCCTCCTTGAAAAACCACTGGGTGGGCCACTCACACACATTTGCATATTTCTTATAAGTTGAGTTAAAGTCACCAGCGACTACTCCCTACCTGGGCTCATGGGACTAAAGGCAACATTATGTGAGGAACCCACTGAAAAGCCACTCTGGCGGGCAGAAGGTGTAAGAAAACAAATCTCTATTGAGAGATGCTACGGGATTTCTGATAGAAAAAAAAAAAAAGCAGCCGCAAAACCCCTTGTGATATAATAGGCTTCCTGATGAAGTGCAAAATGACTATACACCCACCAGGATCCCGGAGCAGAGACAGAGAGGGAAAAATCAACTGCCCCAAATTTATGTAAATGAGCCCTGGAGTCTGCTGTCCTCATCTGAGTCAGGTCCCCAGACCACAGACATAGGACAGAGGGAGGAGCTGCTTTAAGAACCTGGCAGAGTGCAATGCTCTCAAGTGCTATGATTTCGTGCACACCTACTATGCACTGGACACTGTGTTGATGCTTATACCCTTCTCACGTACTCCTCACAGTAACTCCATGGGTAGCTGCTACTGTGAACGTATTTGTTCTTCCCACGTTACAGCCCAGAAAACTGCGGCGTGCCCACCGGCATTGGCCAATGCCACTCACAACAGAAGTGGAGTGGCCGTGATGGAACCCACGCAGTCTGACCCCCACATTCATAGCTCAATACCATGTCCACCCCAGAGAAGACCACCTGGAGGCTGACGTCGAATCGGCCTGCCTGGTCACACGAATCCAAGGGATAAAAGGGACCCACTTTTAAAAAAACACCTTCTCTTCCTCACCTCCCCCAGCAGCCACAGGACGAAGGACAGCCAGGGACCTTGGCGTCCACCTCCACGGGTGACACTGCCCATCCAGTTGGTTAGGTCCCCTGTGCTAGCTGTTCATGTCATTCCTTCTCCCTCCCACCATTTACCTTAAAAACTTGCTCCCTTTGGGGAGGAGAAGGCTAGTGATATCAAGCGGAGGAAAGGGGAGGAAATTCCGGCTTCTACCTGGGCAAGTCCAAGTCCGGGAGAGGAGGGCCCAGGAGCCCGCAGGCCACCTCTGTGCTGGGCAGCCTTAATGTAGAGAGGGGACTAGTTCCCGTCTGGGAGCCAGCTCCTAGAGGCAGGGTCGCAGACAGAGGAGGGCCTGTGGCTGGTCTTCCTGCCTGTGCCATTCCCTGGACTGAGGTGTCCACCTGGGCAGCATCTACCCGGCCGGCCCCAGCCCGGCTCTGCAGAGCTGAGCCCTGGGGTCTGCACACAGGGTCGGGGCCAGGGCGAGGCCCTGTCTGCAGGGGGTTTTCCTCACTGTGAGTTCACACCTTTGTTCATAAAGAACATCATGCTGTGACATCCGGGAGCTCTAGTCTTTTCTTCTATTGACACCAAAGGAAGAGGGATTAGAGGCAGGAGAGGAGATGCCTGAAGCAAGCACAGGACCTGGAGGGGATGGTCGGCTCCTCAGCTTCGCAGTAACCAAGTCAGCACAGGAGTGGTCGGCTGCCTCCTCCCCCCAGGGCCTTGAGGAAAACCCCTGTGAGCCACCTGGAGTGGAGGGGCACCCAGGGCTCTCCGCCTGGGCTTTCTGCAGGCCACTGCCTACCCTCCAGAAAGCCCACGTGGTACCAACAGGGGAATCCGTGGCTCCTAAGCCCTGAATGGCCTCTTAGCTATGGGAGCAGCAGGAACAGGAAGAACATAAAATATTCCCCCAGCAAGAAGGCCCCAGGGTGGGCTTGAACCAGTGGACAGCCTGACACAGGAGCCTGTTTCCACAATGTGTCGCCCTCACTTCAGGTTGTGAAGGCCCAGACGTGTGCAAACACTGGATGAGGCCAGCACTCTGAGCGACAGGCTCGCCCACGGGTGTTTCTGTGCGGCTGGGTGTCTGTCCCCAGGGCCCAAGGGCTCCATCCCTCACCCTTGCTCCAATATCTCCTAACATCCCAAAGCCTCCCCCTCCATCCTTCCTGTGCCTCCTCTCATGCCTGGGCCCAGCGTCAGCCAACCACCCAACCAGACTGGGGTCCCGGTGACCTTTGTCCCAGGGAGCAGAGAATGGTGCTAAGAATAGTGCCCGTCATGGGCCGAGGGAGCTCACAGACTAAATGTGACTCACAATAGCGTCCCTGTCTGGGGGCCCCAGGCAGTCAAGGGCGGCCTTCAGCAGGCTGCCCGGGGTGTCACGCATCAGGAATCCGGTGGCATCACTGGCAGACTATGCCTCTCAAGTCGCAGCTCTGAGCCACAACAACAGAGGGGTCCCTGTTAGAAGGAAGTCTCTCTCCAAAGAAGTGGGGGGAGGGCACCGCACACACACCCCCAACTCCCTGTGCCTCCACACCCTGCGTCTGCCTCCTCCTTCTCCTCCTCCTCCTCCTCCCCCTCCTCTGGCTGCAGTAGGGGGGATTTCCCCTGCCTGCTTTGTCCTTCTCGGCTCTGGATACAAGGAAAATTCCTAGTATAACATTCACAGTCCTGATTTGAAGCACTTGATACAACTCAGAAGAAGAAATATCAGGTGGGTACCTGGAGGCATCCCAGACCAACAGCCAATCCCATGAGAATGTTTCCCTCCAGAGAGGACGCTCAAGGCATTTCAAATCCAAGGCCACAATCTCTCTCTCTCTCTCTCTCTCTCTCTCTCTCCCCCCCCCCCCTCCCCAAAGGCAAAGCTTCAGGTAAATTCCTACTCATTTTGGTTACATTTTAAGTCCCTTTTCCTTGTCAAGTCACTGGAAGGCCTGCCAATAATACATCTCCATGAGAGTTGGCTATTAAAAAAACAAAACAAACAAACAAATAAAAACCCCTGCTTTTTTGCTTCCATACTCTGAATCTAAGAAGTGGGCAACTTAAAGAAATACACAGCAATGGGTTAGAAAAAGTATTAGCAAGATGCTCTCGACAATAAGGTGGTCATTTGTCAGTATCTCTCCTCTCATTTTCCGGGCTCCGAGGTTGCCTGCCTTGTCCATGAACTCACCCCTAGTGAATTCAGGGCGGGGCCGCAGGTCTGCCTTCTCACTTCAACTGCAAGCTCTCATCTGCCACCTGTGCCCTAGTGCTTGGCACACAGAAGAGCTGACTTCCACACAGAGGGAGGTGAGCTCCGGGCGGTCACTCTGGTGGGCTTCCTCCCACTGCGGTTTGCTTACAAGACCAACCTGATGGCTTGCTCTACGCCCGCCCCTCACTCCTAGAATATATGCTCAAGGGCTCACATCCAAAGCCTAGAACGGTGCCTCACCAACAGACACCAACCATTAAAAAGCTACTTGTGCCCTAGCTGGTGTGGCTCAGTGGATAGAGCGTCGACCTGCAGACCAAAGGGTCCCGGGCTCAATTCTGGTCAAGGGCAGACACTCTTTCCCAGCTCGGGCCCTGGTCGGGGCTCATGCAGGAGGCAACCAATCAATGTGTTTCTCTTACATTGATGTTTCTCTCTGCTTTCCCTCTCTCTAAAAATCAATGGGAAAATATCCTCAGGTGAGGATTAACAACAACAAAAGCTGTTTGCTGTTCAATGACTCCATTTATCCACTCCCTGCAAGCATATACCAAAGCTTACCATACCATGACATGTGCCCGATAAACATATACTGAACTGTAGACTACAATAATCCCGCCCCCCCCCCCCCCCCCCCGAAAAAGATGTTAGGACTTTAAAAGCTACTCAAACTGCTTCTCTCTCTTAAAACTGTATTTGGGATCAAACAGCAGGGGTGACTCCAGGCTACGTTTCATCAACACGTTCCCCCAAATAAAAACTACCACACCTCCTGTCCTTTGGGGATTCATTTGCTACTTTGAGAAGCTAATCTCTTCAGCTTGACTCTCAAAGTCAAATCAAACACCACGTTTATTTTAACCTATGAAACTCTCATGGTTGGTCACCCTTGCAACAGGGCTGCCTCTACCCTCAGAGCACACATCTGCCAGGTGCTCCTGCAGTAGGGGAACGGGCCTGGCTGCCCCTCCCTGCCACCCAGGTGTCTACCCACAGCCAAACGATGGTGGCGAAAACAGAACACTCAACTCCAGAAATGACCCACCCACGTGTTCATCAGTGTGTCTTCTTCTCATGCTACTCACTGTCGGAGCTCCCGACTCTGAGGGTGGGGCGGGTGACCCCAGAGTCTAAGCATCACCCCCTTTCTGTCAACCCCCTTCTAAATGATCGTTCACAAGAAATTCCCCAAATCTCTCCATGTCCATTAAGTCCTTGTTGAATGGAGTTTACTGACAAATCCAACAGGAAACATCCAGGCAGTTTCTTGCCCTGTGGACCCAACTCCGTCTGAAGCTGTACAACCCTTCTGTCTGGGACTGAAAAAGTCAAGGGGTCTTATTGCTGGATTGTCTGGCAACCAAAGCACTGGGAAGATTTTTTTTTTTAAGGAACAGGAAGGGCAGGACTGCTTGATACTGTGCCTTTCCCTATTTCTTCTGAAGTATGCCTTCCCTTTGCCTCTACCCCAACCCAGTTTCATCTCAGCTCCAACATGGTCCATGTGCAGTACATTCTACAAGAAGCCAACAGGCCTTGGTTTAATGACTCACTATACAGTCAATGTGTCCTCTACATCTGATCCCTTATCAATGGCTAGTCACGCAAGGGCAGCAATTGGGGATAGAAGCTCTAAAAATTCAACTCAAAACGACAAAAAAACAGACATTCCTATAGGTACCTGAAAAACCATTAACATAGTGGTGTTCTAGCCAGCATCCAACAATGGAAACAAGTTAGAAAACAGCTCTACAAGCCAGGAAAACCACCCTCTGATGCCACATGAGACCAAAAGATAGGAGAAAGCATAAAAAAATAGCCATAAAGCAGGTTAAGCAGCAGAGGGCTGAGATGACAGCAGAGAGCATCCCACAGAATTAAAATAGCCCCATGCCTTCGGGAGAGCCCAGGATGGGAGTCAGTGGTCCACGGCTTTGATCCAAATTTCTCCCTGATTCACTTTGAGCTTAGGCAACTGATTCAACTCTCTGGCCTTTAGTGTTCCCATTCCTAGACTGTCCCTGCTCCTTCCTACTTCATAGAGATATAAGTTAAGTCTAAATCATGAGGGAATATGTATATGTGCACATATACATACATATATATGTATGTATACATATATATGTATGTGTATGTATATATATATTTTTTACGACAGTGTAGAACAGTTGTAAGTACAACAATGAAATTAAAGAGAAGAATAAAGTACAACAATGAAATTAAAGAGAAGAATAAAGCAATAGAAAATATATTTCCAAACCAGACTTTTCAAAGCAAGACAAGTAAAAGATAGAACTCAAAAGAAAACAGCAAAAGCACTAGGTAAAATTTAATTCTTCTTCCAAGAATTAAATCGGCCTTTTATATGGCAACTTTGAAAATAGGAGAGAGTAGGAGGCACAAAAAAAAAAAAAACATACAAAAGATGAAAGCAGATGAGTGTGGACTGCTCTCAATACTGCAGATAAGAACGGCCGGTTGAGATCTGCTCGCGTTAGGAATTACCGAGAAGTCCTGGCTCTAACTCAAAGTAGGTAGGCCCAGAAAGAGCAGATGCAAGCTGCTTTGCAAGTGAAAGTATGACAGACATTTATGGTTTGGGGAAATCTTGGCCACAGACAGACTTAGATCCTCTTTCCTCCAACGTGCTTTTTCTTCCCTAATCATTCATGCTCCTCGCCAAGCATGCTCTGCCTGATTATTATGGAGGGCTGACCGAGTTCAGCAGCGCTCCCCACGAATGTCAGCAGTTTGGCCCAGAGGTGGACCCCGTCAGCATTCAGGGAAGGGGAGGTACAAGTCTGCCCAGCTATCCATGTCCAAGGCAGGCTGGGCAGCAGGCCCCACTGGTGGGTCACAGGCTGGCCTGGCTGCCCCACCTGGGACAGAGGTAAGGGAGGCTCACTGTGGCATCTGCCCTAGGGCCTGAGAATGTGACAGTTGCACACTTCAGTGTGTGGAGAAAAGACCCTTGTTTTTGCTCAGGCTCCTCACACCTGCATGCGTTCAAGCACACGTGTGTGGGGGGGTGGCTGGAGGAGAAAGGAGACTGTTTCTCTCTTAAAGGGGCAGCCTGTATTCAAATGCACCTGCCTCTTTCCCCTAAGCCCAAGAGCTCTGTCTAACCAAGTTCAACCTGCCCTCAGACACAGACCTGGACAGCGAGCCAGCGAAGCTCAAGTCAGGAAGTGGGTTTCCTTAGAGCTTTGCCTCCTGATGTCTTCTAGGCAACCCATTCTTTCAAGTCACCAGAAATGGCTTAGGTTGGGATTTGAGGGTACAGGGTGAGAATTTTCTTTGACACCAAGGCAATGCTTTCTCTAACCAATGAAACTGAAGGGAAGGTCTTCCTACACGTAGCCAGGTAACAGGAAGAAGGAAAGAGGCGCTCACTGATTGGGATTGGAAAACAGGACTTGAGAATGCTAACGCCCAGGCCTTTCTCTGATCTCAACACAGCCTCTGGAACTCATTTTACCCGAGGGGCCATGTCCCCAGCACCTCAAGGCTGAGAGAAATAATTGATCCAGGGTCTTACAATTCTTGGGGAGGTGAACCAGCACTGAATTTTTTAAGTATTTATCCAGCAAATAATTTCTGAATACCCCTCCAGTATCAGGCATTGAGGACAGATGGGGTTGAACAGCAAAAGGGAATATGAACAGTGACAGGAGCCTGGAGGTCGCAGAAGAAACACCTTTTCTGTGCCCCCTTCATGGGATGAGCTGAAAATGTCCTAACCTACCCCTGTGGAGAAGGCCCGACCGAGAACCTAGCTTTGAGAGGCCTTCCCAGAAACTGTGCCCACCTCGGCTCTGAAGGTCACACACTCCACAGAGCTGTGCCCCCTGCACACCTTCCCAGCCAAGCAAGTCCCATCCTCGTCTGGCGTTTAAACTGTCACATGCACTCACCATAGGAGAACTTTCGCTCTCATTATCTCTCAGGGAGAGGCGAGTCACATCAGGCCATGCACTATTTGTCATCAACAACACTCTGTTTTCTGGATCCTATTGTGGGCCACCAGGAGCATTGGGATTGGCCTTGGTCTTGAGTCCTGCTCTACAACTAGCCAGACAGAAGAGCTGGGCTGGCCTGATTACAGCCTATGTTTGGTAGTCAGGTAGGATGGGGGTCACATGACCTATAGCAGCCATGACAACGAGCTACTCGGGTCTCTTGCAGCAAGGAGCATAACTGACTGGATCCACCATGTTCCCACCAAGGTCAAGCTTCCTAGGGTCTGCTCCAGCCAGGGACTGAGCATGGTTGGAGGCATGGGCCCTTCTGAGAGACATGGAACTCCTCCACTGGCAACTTTGACCAGCAGATTCCCCACCAGCCTGGCCAGACCTTCCTAGGGATTGAGCTGCAGTTAGAGGCTCTTCCCACCCCAGTCTCCTTCCTTCCCTCTGTCCTTTAACAGGTAACACACCTGAGCATGGTCTAGAGCAGCCGTGGGCAAACTACGGCCCGTTGGAAATGAATAAAACTAAAAAAAAAACAACAAAAAAAACACCGTACCCTTTTATGTAATGATGTTTACTTTGAATTTATATTAGTTCACACAAACACTCCATCCATGCTTTTGTTCCGGCCCTCCGGTCCAGTTTAAGAACCCATTGTGGCCCTCGAGTCAAAAAGTTTGCCCACCCCTGGTCTAGAGGCTCCCCTGCCTTCCCTTGCTCTCTCCTACTTTTAGAGCAAGTCTAACCAGGTGTTGACATCGGCTCCTGCGCAGACGCAAACAAATACACTGCTGACATCGGATGTGTTCCTGCTCATTGTCTCACTGTGAAACACTTTGAAAGGCATTTGCTTTGTTGTTTGCTGTATGACTGTGAGCTAGTCCTCTTTCCCGCTCTGAACTTCAACTCCCTCATCTGTACAATGAGAACAACAGAAACTTCCTCATGTGGCTCCTGGTGACAGGTGAAATAATGTAATGGATATGGGAGAGTCTAGCAAACAGTGGGAGTTCCCACACGTGAGTTCTGCTCAATAGCAGAAATGACCTAATCTGACCTAATTAAATATCTGCTGTACCCAAGAGAGTGCCAGCAATGACTGGAATTCTATACATAAAACATATAGTTCCAACCACAAGGCATGTATGATCCTGGAAAGACAAACAGGTTGGAGGATAATATGGGGAACAGTGGTAACAACCGGCACCCAGAGAACTCTCCGATACACCAGCACTATTTGTGGGTGCATCCCATAACCTAGTTCATTTCATTCTCTCATCCATCCTAGGAGAGAGCAACTATTATTATTCCCATTTTGCAGATGAGAAAACTGAGGCACAGAGATGTTAGCTTGTCCAAAACCACACAGCTGGTCAGTGACAAAGCCAGGACAGTCTCAGGACGACTGGCTCCCAAGTCCACACCTTTAACCCTACTGATCCAGCCCCTGGAATAACCCTGGTTGAACACCATGGGTGGCCAGAGGCAGACCCAAGTGACAGAGTGGGCTCGGGTCAATACCCACCCTGCAGGAGTCACGTGGACATCACTCTATGGAGAAAAGGAAACCTCTGATTTCCACATTTTTTAAAGACATTTAGAAAAAAGACTTACTAGTGAGGCCCCAACCACGTGATCCTTTTCTACCGGTGGCAGATGATGAAGAAAAACTGTCCAAAAGTGAATCAGGAGGCAGGAGCCACAAAACTGCCCTGCAGGCAACAGAAGGAGGCTTCTTCTCCCACCCGGGTCAGATCTTGCCAGTTTTCCCCACCAGCCCCATCACTGAGCAGCAGGGTAGCCCATTTCTCCAGGGAGACCCCCACATCACTGCATGCCCCGCCTCAGGACCTACCGCCAAACAGCACAGAGGACCGGAATCCCCCGGCTCCTGGGCCGCTGGCTGGCAGCACAGCTCCACTTGGGACCAGGGGTCTGTCTGGCTTCCTGCCACCTGCCAAGGAAGGGGCCTCTGAGCCAGAAACGGGGAGACACTCTGTTGATGCCTTTCTCATTTCTAGCTCTTTCCCTCCTGTCCACTCAGATGCTGCCCAAGGATGCTCTATGCTGAGACGGATGGCTTCCCGCAAGCCCGCGGCCAGCTCCCTTGCCAGACCAGGGATCCCTGTGAAAGATGTGGGCTGCACAAATGGGCATCTGAGCTCTGTGCCCACGTCAACCAGTTGGTTCTCCTCGGCTGTCATCAGTTCACTCTGTCTTATCCCAACACTAGAGTCCCGGTGCATGAAATTCTTGCAAGGGGCTTGGCCCTCACAGCTGCGGCTTCATCAGGAAGGACGTCCGGAAGGACGTCCAGAAGGTCATTTGGCTGTCTGGTCTAATTAGCATATTATGCTTTTATTATTATAGCTTTCCGCAGAGAGGCTATCTTCCAGGTTGGCTCAGGGAATAAACCCCCAAATTAAAAAGCTGTATGCTGTCCCTCATAACAGTGCTGCCTCAGGATAGCATTTTTTGACTCTCCTGTAGAAATCCACGTTGCCCTGCTAATTTTCTTTGGTGACCCCGCTCCCCTTCCTGATCAGCAGCTTAGGCGCATGCCCGAGTTCCCGGGCGTGGCTTGTGCCTGGGCCCACCACCAAGATCACTTTGCAACCCCGCTTTCCTCCCGAAAACGGATTCCAGGCAGCGCTCGCTGCCAAGTCTCCGGTTTTATTCTGCACTGAAGGGCTTTCAAGGACTTCCCTCTGCAGTCAAGTTGTTTATTTTCGAGAACATGTTTTAGCAGTACCGTTGGGTTAGTGATCCCGAAAACTCAACCACGAGCCAGAAGGCCCAGGTTCTGGGCTTGTTGGGACTGTCTCCTTGTGTGACTTTAAACTCACTCCAGGGCCTTCTACAAAGTGGCAAGAAGACTTCTTTCAGGCCAGAGCGATTGGAGAGGGCTGGAAGGGGGATGTCTTTTTCTGCAAGACCGGTACCTGTTTCTGTCTCCTGCCAAAATATTTGGAAGTTGAATTCCAGTGAGTCCCCAGTTTAGTCTTGAGGAAACTGGGGGACTCTCTAGTCACAAACCCCGCACAGCGCTATAAAACCTAACTTCGTTATAGGTGAAAGCTTCGGGCCTAGCTTTCCTCAGATCCCGGGGTGAAAAAGAGACCCTAACCACTGCACTCACCATGGCGACCCAAAAGGGGGGGATACCCCTGGATGCTGACAACAAGAGCATTCCCACCAGGTCGGCTCAGTAGCCATCCCAGAAGGGACGGTGTGGGTTCCTTGTCTGTGGCAATGCCTGGCAATCCGGAATGGAGTTGGATAAAGGTGATTTACAGACCAATAACTCTGGGCGAAAGCCAAAAACTAGCCCTGGCCCCTCCTCCAATCTGCTAAGTCACATACATACAGTGGTAATTAGTGACTATTGGGGGACAAGGCCCCTGATCAGCTCTGAGGAGGTCACTGAGATCATAAGCCATGAGTACTGTCATTCCTTAATATAGAGACAAAATTCGTAGGCGCCTGGCACTTCAGATCCAATTCAGGAGCTGCCATTCTGTGCAGGCTGCAATCAGGCGGCCTTGAATAAGTCACTTTTTATGCCTCAGTTTCATCATCTGTAAAATGGGGCTGGAGGGCCAGAAAGAGACAATCCTAGTTGACGATCCAGTATGTGATTCTAGTCCTACTGAACCTGACAGTAAACACCAGAGAGGCCTGTGTTTTTTTCAAGAATCCGGAAAGCATTTTGCTTAGGTCGATCAGCTAGCTAAACAGAAAACACAGGGCCGCCTGCCTCCGATTGTTTTCTTCATTAGGTGCGGTTCCTAATGTATCCTCCAACAAGAGAAAAATGGAGCTTTCTGATTGTATCAGTTTGACAACCATAGGCAGTTCACAGCAAGGTAAGAAGGTACATTTTGGCGGAAGCCAGCATCGCATTTGATGTATTCTTAACTCGGCTAACAGGCAGGCTTTCAAGCCACGTTATCTGCCCCCACATCTTGACCTAATTTCACAAGTTGCCATGGGAGCCCAGTGAAGGTTGATGCAATTTTCTTATCTTTGGAGGAAGAATGTAACTGTGCAAGAAGCTGTGAAAATTCAGTTTCTAACTGATTTCCACACGTACATGCAGTAACTCAGACATCATAGGAGGAAATAAAATCTATTTCTTTGAAAGTGATATGGATGGAGACCTAGGCTCCTAGTGTAAGGGGAGGGAAATGGGTCCTGCTCCCAGCTCAGAGAATCTATACATACATCCTTTCATTCAGGCCAAGGAATTGTGATGTAAGAGTCCAAATGCTCCTACTGTGTGGCCACACATACTTTGGAGTAATCAAAATTTAAGGGAGTTAGGGGTGGGGGGGAGGCAGAACTTGAGATAAATAAAAAAGTAGGCGTGACCTTTACAAGCAATAAAAAGGGTTTCCAGCACTTATACAATGATTTCTGCCTTCTAAGTCATTTTTTCAAACTTCAGCTCATCTTAGCATGTCTGCATAAAGCGAGAGACCCATCTGTGCTCCAGTCCCCGCCTGCTCTTTGGGCGGTGTTGGGGTTCACTTGGCATGCTCCCTCCCATTCCCCATTCTCTAGGATGTATCTGAAACGAGAAGGGGCCACAGTGAGGGCTCAAGAGCAAAAACCCACCTCCTAGAACAGTGGTTCTCAACCTTTGGCCCTTTAAATGCAGTTCCTCATGCTGTGACCCAACCTTAAAATTATTTTCGTTGCTACTTCATAACTGTCATGTTGCCACTGTTATGAACCGTCATGTAAATATCTGATACGCAGGATGGTCTTAGGCGACCCCTGTGAAAGGGTCGTTCGACTGCCAAAGGGGCCGCGACCCACAGGTTGAGAACCGCTGTCCTAGAATCAGTCTGCAATGTGGGCAGGAACCACTTGCCAGGCAGTGAGCAGAGAAGAGCCATGCGCGGGCTTTCCACCCCCATCTGCCTAACAAATCCTGGCCGAAACCACAGCAGTAAGAAAATCCAATTCAAGTCTACAGACAAGTACACTAATATTGAATTTGACAAGATAGTGAACCCTCAAAAGCTCCTAGCAACTTATCTGCACTCAACATGTGCTTGGAAACATTTGCTGAAATAACTGATTTGCTACCATTAAGCTCTTCCCCACCTCTATGTCTAGCACAACGTCTAGCACTTATTTGTTTAAATTAATCGATTTGGTTCAATTACATTTTCACAGATCTTCTACCACCAAGATAAGGATGAACACTTCTCCTTCGCTAAAAGTAGAAAAGGGTACAAGGTAAATTTGCCTAAAATCACACAGTGTGTTACAGTTGGGGGGGAGCGTGAGGGACTTCCGTTTTCTGGGCTATTGTTCTCACCGTGATCTGAAATAGTATGAGAAATTAAACCTACAATTATAAGGAAGAAACAACTGAATGGTTAAGATCCTTAAAAACTTTTTTTAATTCGCATGACTACTTTAGTCTTTGAGACCAATAATCAATAATCACCCTCCCTTTTCTTCCACTTATTGAATGTTTTATTCTGAGAGAAAGAGAGGGGGTGGGCAAGGGATGGAGGGAGAGGAAGAGGAAGGAAGGAAGGAAGGAAGGAAGGAAGGAAGGAAGGAAGGAAGGAAGGAAGGGAAGAAGGAAGTAAGAGAGGGAGGGAGAGAAGGAGGGAGGGAGGGAGGAGAAAGGGAGCATCTATCAAAAACAATATATCCAAATAAGGGATCAAACATAACTCAGACCTCCAGGACATTATTTATATTTGTGAGAAAAGAGCTCTTGATGCTTTTATCTGTTTGTCCCTGAGTCTGGATTGCCAGAGAAGTTTCACAGGCAGCCTTTGGTGTTGGCTGTCTTGACTGTTCATGTCCCTCATTTGTACTTCACACTCATTCCTAATCCTTGGAATTTCCAAGTCATCTCTGTCCTTCTCTCCTCAAAACTGGGACCCTGGGAAAGATCCCTACTCTCAGATCATTCTTGTCGAGGTTCTCAAATCATCTTAGACAAAACCCTTTCAGTCACTCTTGTAGACTAGTAGCTCTGCAGGCATCTCCCATGTGGAAATCCAATAATACTACAAGGCAGCACTTGCTGAGAAGGTCCTATTTGAGGTAGAAATCGGGCTTTTACCATGTCTGGAAGCATCTACACCAGCGGTTCTCAACCTGTGGGTCACGACCCCTTTGGGGGGTCAAACAACCCTTTCACAGGGGTCGCCTAAGACCATCAGAAAACACATATATAATTACATATTGCTTTTGTGATTAATCACTATGCTTTAATTATGTTCAATTTGTAACAATGAAATTGGGGGTCACCACAACATGAGGAACTGTATTAAAGGGTTGCGGCATTAGGAGGGTTGAGAATCACTGACGAGACCTTTGCTGTGTGGCCATGGACCCTTACCAGAATCTCATCCATGAAGGCTGACCTAAATCTTAGGGTTTTCTTTGGCCAGAACTCAAACTTTAGGACTTAAAGTCAGTTTATTTAATCTTGTTATCCACCAAGCTGCCCTACCTATGGAAATGAACAGAATCATGTCTGTAGCTAAGAGAGAATGATGGAAACTGTGGTGGGAAAAGAATCGTGGCTGTGGATGTGGATGGTGGTGATAGTGGAGATTATGCCAGAGAGAACAAAGGCACATCCTTAATCAGGAGACACTAAGCTAAGGCTGTGCACCGGAAGTTGGGGTGGAAGTTGAAGACTTGGCCTTCATGCTTGGGCAAATGACAGGCCGTAGTTCCTCTGCACCCCAAGAACAGAAGCCGGCGTGCCCAGTTGGAGATGCCTGCCACCTCCAGAGCCCATAAAGTCATCGTTCAGCCACGGAGGCCTTCCTTCCTCTTCCGAAGGCAGCAGCACTTCTCCCTCCATCAGTGAATCCAACTGGAGTCTAGTTCTTAAAATACCTACAACTACCCTTGTAACTACAGAGGCCAGAACGTTGGTCCATCTTGAAAGAGACTGAATTTACTTTTCTCCACTCCCAGGCTCATTAACAGAAATGGGCAAACTCGCCAGGAGTCTGCTTTCTGGAGCTGGAAAAGGGGGTCCCTTCAAGAGTAACATGCTCCCACACATGAGTGAGCTTCCAGCAAAGACCATGGGGGACAGTGTAGAAAGAGCAGAGAAGGGGAACTTTAAGTTCCTTTCTGGCCCCTGGCTCCACAGAGAGACCTTGTCACTACCTGAAAACACAGACGGAACTCCTGGGCACCCGCGCGTGCCCTGAGCAGCACCAGGGGGCCCACCCCGGAGCTCTGAAAAAGGAGTGATTTCTCTACGCAGCTGAGTTGCTCTCAGAGGTCAGCTGTTTTTCTAATAAAAACGGAGGCTTCGCTGACACGCAGTGAAGATGGGGCTCACTCTTCAGATACCTCCGCAGAAACACAGATGTTGTTGCTTAGCCTCGTGCACGCCAAGGGTCGCCCACGTGGCCACCCGGCCAGGGTGGAGTAACCGACAAGAGATTGGAGGCCCAGGCCACAGATGAGTAATCCACTAACATAAGCTGCACTCCCAACCCAATTTCTCGTTTTTAGAAAACACGACCATCGTACAGAAAGGATCTGAGCCTCGACTCTACAAGGCTCCTTGGATAGTTCCCATACACACCCTGCAAAGGTTTCCAGGGCCAGGCAGCAGGCCCGCTGCAGCTCATTTGGACAAGATGTTGTTTGGTTCTATGACCAGGTTCTCAATCAAAGCCCAAGCTCTCAACACACATCTCCCTTCCTCTACAGTCTTTCTTCGCTCACCAGAACTTCCACTCCTGAGAGAAAACCAGTCACAAAGCCAAGTGAGGAAGAAGGTTTCCTAGCCGAGACCTGCCAGAGTTCAGGTGACCAAGGACACTCTTGCCATCCGAACAGCCCCCCTAATGAATGCTCCCCCGCAGCGGAGCCCAGGGTGCAGGCCATGCAGGGATGCCTCCCAGAGATGCTACTGCTGGCTCTGTATGCTGAAAGACCTCCTAAGAGCCGCCTAGAGAAAAGCCCTGATGCTCAGCCACGAGGCAGAGTTGCCAGAGACGCCAAATTGACATAGTTCCCTTCCCCCAGATATGGAAAAAGACCCAAAATATAAGTGTTCTTTCCTACCACTCTTGGACATGATCCCTTCGGATAGAAGGATACTCTTTGCTTCCACCAGTCAATGGCTATTCATAAACAGAGGGGCCTGAGAGACTGACCAGGCCTCTTAGCGTCTTCTCCCCACTCCCCGCACAAAGAAAAGGCCGTCTTCGGTGTTTGGCACGACGGGCCCAGGGCCCTCCACTGAGCCCACCCACAGCAGCACGCCCACCGAGGCTCCGAGGTAGGGGCAGGCGCCTACCTGTGTAGCCAGCCAGGGCAGCAGCAGGAATGACAGGCTTGTCCTTGTTGAGGTCAGCACGGTCACGCACATAGTCCTTGAAGGTGCCCTTGGGATTGTGGTTGGGCAGGGCGGCTGGATAGTCCTCCGAGTCGAAGCTGTCATAGGAGGGAACGCGCTGCAGGCTGTTGAAAGATGACTGGCTGCTCCAGGACTGGGTGAGGCGGTCACAACTATCGTAGCTCTCTATGCTCTCAAAAGAGTCCTGGCCCCCGAGTTTACCTGGAGGTGAAGGAGGAGGTAGGAAGAGGGCAGGGAGGAGGGATTGGGAAAAGACAACTGTAAAAACCCTCTGAGTGAGGACAGATCGCTCATCAGACCCGCAGGAGGCATGGAAGAAGGGAGAGGCCAAGGGGGATGGGAGCTGTGGGGTGGCTCTGGGAGGAGGGGCAGGGTTGACTGCCGTGTGAGAGCCACTGCCCTACACGGTGCTGTCTTGCTCTCCAGCTCCCAGGATGGAGATTCCTAGCCACGGGCTGCTCCTGCCTGTCAGAAGGAGACAGCTGTGCTTGGGACCTCAAGAACCCTAGAGCCAGAAATCTAAAAGCTGAGACTCGCCACATGTTCTTGGGGGTTTCTGGCTGATGCCTTAGGGCTGAATGAATAAGTGAAGAAATCGAAGCAGTGCGACTCAACTCCCTAATCCAACTCAAGCCAATGAGATAATTTCCAAAGGCCCAATTTGGCAAAATATTTTGGTCATAAGAAAAAAATTCCATTCGACTAAGAGCAGCTTGACCTTCCTTGACCTTGGAGCTGAAGTGCTATTTTCTTAGAGTTTTTTCCAAATACTATTTTAAAATGAAATACAAGTACTGCCTCTATGTCTTTTCAAACAGAGAAAGAAGCAATGAGATGCTTTTTTTCCAGGAGAATTAAAAAAGAAAAAAAATACGAGCACTCTTCTAAACAGAAATCCATGCTGCTGATTCTCTCCAAGTCCAATTTTGTACTTGAAATGTGTACTTCATTGGGGAAAGCGTGGGCAATAAAAAACAAAGGAGTTGATGAAAGAGTTATTAAGATCCACAGCAATGTCAGAAATCCTTTACTCTCCCAGTTGCTTAAAGCATTCTTAACTGACCGCAAGATCATGCAAGTTCATTAATTTCCCAAACCAGGTTGTAAACAGCTGCTATCATTGCATAATCGCTCCAAGAGAAATTTCCATTGGCAAAAAATGCCATTGAAAAGGGAGGCTAACAAACAAACACTGGAGGAAAATGCATCTAAGAGCTTGAAAAGGCTTGCAGGAATATTTTCTATGTTCTACTCCCAGATACTTTTTAGGCAACCTAAATTAAATCCTGGGTGACTGAATGGTCACCTCGAGTCAGCACAAGTCACGAGGCAAAGGATGTGACAAATCTGTATGTAGAAATACCTATAAGTCAACCCTCAACTGCTCAGAGCTGGCTGATCTACTACAAGTTTAAATTCCAGAATAAGGTTGGCCAACACAACCCTATACTAGTGTGTTTTGGGCCTATTCTCCCTTTCTTTAATAGTAGAGATTGGTTTAAAAAAAAAAAAAGGAAATTCAAATATTTCATTTTGGTGCCCAACCCAAAATCACTAAGGAAAAACTAAGTTGAGGATTTTAATTTTTTTAAAAATCCCAGAAGAAGGGAATTCAGTTAAATATGTAATTTTTATATACTCCACTGTGGTAGATTTCCTGAACCTCTTATCCTCTCCAATACTGCTTATGACACAAAGGTAGTCATTTAGCTACTTCTTCTTGGCCCTTCTGCCAACCATCCATTCAAAGAAGGGTCATGTCCAGAAGGCACACTGAAGAGCTTCATGGAGTTACGGGCCCTGCCTACCCCGTCCACTGTCACATTCACAACTCTTTATAAAGGAAGGAACGGCCCCTTCCAGAAATCCACATGAAAAGACTCCACAAAACAGCCCGCAGCCAGAACGCAATACCCTCTTTTTAACACAACAGGACATTTTATGGCATCTCATAAAAAGCTATCCGTCTGAAGGGTCATTCAGTGTCTCTGCGAGACAAACACACCAAAAGCCTACAAAAGAGAATGTATGTTTTCATACAGAACACCCCACCAAGTCACCGATACTTAGGGCATATCCATACGAAAGTCTCTCTGGAACGAGTCTATCCCTATCAGCCACGTTTCTTTGGGGAAGGCACGGAGGCCGGGGTTTCCACAAGCAGACAGCTGCATTTCCCAGGAGTCCCAACGAGCAGGACACTAACCTGGACGTAGCCACTCTCTGGCATCCTCCCAGACATGAGCCAGAGGCAACTCCGTTGAGAGCTGCGGTTTACAGCAGTGAGCTGCTTTCATTTTAGCTCCGTTTCACAATCCTGGAGCGAGGAACCTTTGTTTACGGGCATTTTCTCCAAAAATGGGGTTGAATCCAACTAGATTAGACACTCGCTTGTGCTACTGGGCTGATGCAAGGACACACATGTCCTCAAGGATGTCCACTGGCTAACTTTCCTGAGTCTCAGCGAGGTCCTTCCCAAGCGACCTGACTCCACCAAGCAGAACTCAGGGCATTCACAGCAGATAGGGTGGCCCCCCAGCAGCCCCCTGAACAGCCTGGCACAACCACAGCTCTCAGAGTCTAAGGAGGTGGGGCAGAGAAGCACGTGGTTTGCTAAAATGCAGCAGATGAATAGCTTTATTCATAATAACCAGCTAAGAGTGATGCTTCCAGTCTGGACCAATCACACCACGTCAGATTCAGTCAGCCCTCGGAACACGTCCTGTTTGCAGCACTGCTAATGTGCAGAAAGCAGCCGTGGGCAGGACAGTCTGGCCCCCAAGTCTGTGTGGTCTGAAGCTTGGTGTGAGGGCAGGAGAATGAGGCCAGAGAGAAATACCTCACGCCCTTTGTACGGGTCACTATTTGCTCCACAGTTATTAGTTTGGGGTTGCAGGGGTGGCGGGGACAGAAACCAAGAACCAAGAGAAGGAGAAGCAGAGACAATTACACAAATGCCAAGCCAGATGCAACCAAAAAGCATGTGACAGCAGCTCTGCCCAAAGTTACAACATGGCCGAGCCCCAAACCCACAGGCTCGGCCTCAACACATAGACGTACAGAAAGGCCCCATAGGAAAGTGAGCTGTGCGAAGGCTCTGACCTGCCCGGGAGGCGGGGGGAAGGATCCACAGGCCCATTTGTGTATGTATTTAAATAGACATGCACCCAAAAATAAACAGTCAGAAAGGGGAAGGCAAACTGATCCCACCCATCCCCTTCAGTCTGAAACACAAGCACCCTGGGGCCCGAAGCAGAGAGATTACAGGTTCTGATCTTGCTGGGGACTTTCCCTGTGCAGGCCCGCTGGCTGCCCGGAGGCCTGCCAGGAGGAAGTGTACGCCCGAACACTAGAAGAAGATGGCAAGGTGTGCTGCCCAGGGTGCCGAAGGGGGGCTCTTCAAAGCGAAGATGCCTTCACCCCTCTCCAAGTGCCTCAGAGTCTCAGGGCGACCACTGAGCAGAAGTCACCAGGAGGCCAGCCGGCCAAGGCCTCTGAGCTCTCAGATGGGCTTTCTGCTGTTCCTCCTACTGCTTGCAGTTCCTTCCCATTACCTATGGGAACAGTCATCCTTTAAGACTTTTTAGAACTCAGCTAGTTCTTCTTGGAGGAACAAATCCCTCCTTCTGATGGACTGCACTTGTCTCGGCAACAAAACCACCTGCACACTTCACTAGGGTGGCTGCCCCTCCGGGGGTTCATGTCCCGATCTTAAAATCGGAGCGTGTTTCACTTTTGTTGCTTTAGAAAGTCAACCAGCTCGATTCTGGAACATTTAGTTCACTGTCCGTGAATATTTTATCCATGTCCTAAGTCATGTCAACAAGGACACTTTCTTAAGGAAGCCTCCAGCCACCTCTTCCCTCGGTCCTCAGGCTGAATACACACTGTCACCACGCTGCTGATGACCGGTCCCAAATAAACTACTGGTTAACCATCCTGTACCTTCCCAAACTCACAGACAGCTCAGAAGCCCGGGCTGAGCAGCAGGTGTCATTCAGATTCCAGGCAGTCTGACCCAGAATGCTCTGGGGCATCAGGGCCATGTGCAACGAAGCTTTCAGGAGGGTCCCCTGAACCATTTTTGTTCAATTGTGTCCTCCTTAAGCAAAATCCTCTTTTTAAAAAAAATGATAAAGAATAACTTAAACAGCAACCACATCCAACTAGTTATTACGTGGAAAAATGCCTTACGCAAATACAAAACGTGATTGGTCATCCTGCCGGGTTTCAATTCTACCGTGAACCCAGGGTCATTGTCATGCTGATGGAAGTGGCTAAAGTTCCATGGTGGAAAGTTCTTCCTATCTACACAGCCTCAGATAGAAAGGCTGAATGAAACTCAGGAATCCCCAGGGCCGATAGTGAGGGGGAAATAGCAGACCTGAAAAACGCTCAACGTTAGGGAAACTCTTGGCAACCAAGAGCTTCTGGAGAAGAAATCTGACCTACCACGACTGGTCCTCCCCATGCACATGTTGTCCGGTGTGACGACTTCTTGTTTGATGGCAAAGTAGTCCGTCTGCAAGGTGTCTGTCTGCAGAGGGTCCCGGAGAATGACCGAGGGGTAGTCGTTCTCATACTTGAGGGAGAGGAGCTCCTCGGAGCTGATGGGGTGGAGTGTCTGGTAGGACTCTGTGATGAAGCTGGGCTCTGAGAACTCCGAGGGAGGAACACACTGAGCATGCTCGATACCATAGCCTGGAAACAGAGCGAGGGTGGCATTAAAGAGGGGAGAGCTTTGTACCGAAAACAAGCAGTTCTTCCCCATTGACACCAGCCCCACAATGTGTAACAGGCCGACTGCCTTAGGGAGGAAGAGGAAAATATTTGCAATGAGAAGGGCCTCAGGGCAAGTTAACCTTGCTCCGCTTCTTAATGGCTAGGGCCCTTGGCAAGATACCTCTCTTTTCTGGCTTCATCTCCTCATCTCTCAAATAGGGATGATGGTGATCTTGCTTGGAGCATTGTGATAAAAATCAAACAAGAATATATATGCAAAACGCCTACCAACATTTCTGGCTCCTGGTAAGCTCTTACTCCATAGAACTTATGTTGTTCTTAGAAGAAAAATCATAATAAAGTGAGAAAATGAAACAAAAACAAAGCTGCCGTAGAGTCCCTTTGGAAGCAACACCATCAGGTAAGAAGAGCCCTGCACACACACTAACTCTTCCGCCCGCCCCCTGTCTGGCACAGTTGGGTGTCCTGTATGAGAAGGGACAAGGTTTTATTTTCTGTGAGAGATGCAAAGCCAGATCTGGGACAGATCTGAAGCTGCATGGCCCACTCTCAAGGGAGGATTTCAGAAGAAACACTGTCATATCCACGCGTAAAAGGGAGAGAACAAGGGCCATGACCAGACCCGTAACCCGATCTCCCTCCCATGGCCCTACAGGGCACAGGCTCCAACAGGAATGGCCGCAGCTCTCTGCAGGACTTTCAGGCTGATGAGATCAGCGGGAGGTCGTAAGTGCAGGAGTTTGCAGGTCAGGACAACGTGCAAACAGGCTGAAGCCTTGTGCTTTGCGGGGAAAAATAAAACAAATACCAAATAGTCTGCGTTTAAGGGAACATGGTTTGCCATAGAGTTACCATGAAGGAGCTTGAGCTCAGTTGGGACAGGGTTCCTTCCCCAGTGAGCAAGAGGAGGGGAGAAGAGTGGCCGGTGAACTTACTAATGAAGTAGTCCGAGGTATAACGGGATTCTGGGTAAGTGGGGTTGACTCCATTCACTTGATAGGGTTTCACATCCTCTGCAACACAACGGGGAGAGGGCAAGACAGAGAGGTTATGCGAGTGCTGCTTGGCCCGAAAGGACCTCGGACACAAGGACCACAAGGATCTCAGCCCCTCTTCTAGAAAACCTGCATGTTCCTTAGCCCAGCTCGCTGTGAGCCCACCCTGGCTGGGGCTTTATCTAAGGCTGAGATCACAAAAGTATGGCTGAGTTGACTATTTCAGTGACTGCGAAAGGGGACTTCGTATCTTGGAAAGAGCACCAGTGGGCGATCCCTATGAGCTAGGGAGGCATTCTGCCCTCATTCTGACGCATGCGTGGATCACATTTGCATCAAAGGCTACAGGGCAGCTTGTGCAGGTACCGAAATCAGTCCCCACCACTCACCCTGATCAGCTCCAAAGCTTTTCAGAAATATATTACCATCTTTAGCCTGGACAGCTTGGCTCAGTGGTTGAGCATCAACCCATGAACTAGGAGGTCATGGTTAGATTCCCAGTCAGGGCACATGCCCAGGTTGAGGGCTTGATCCCCACCATGGGGATGTGAAGGAGGCAGCCAATCAACGATCCTCTCTCATCATTGATGTTTCTATCTCACTCACCCTCTGCCTTCCTCTCTGAAGTCAATAAAAATATATTTTTTTAAAAAATTCTTCAGGCAGGTAGATATTACAGCCTCCATTTCTTCTAACAGAGGGTCTGCTTTTTGTTGTGTGCTTTTTTCTATCGCCCTCAGACTTCAAGTTCAGGCCCAGCTAAGGAGCAGGATGCCAGGAAGGTCACCACTGGGTGAAACAGTGTGTTCACAGAAGAGCCACCTAACCAAACTGCTGCCAGGAGCCAACTTCCCCAGGAAGGAGACAGGAATGCGGATGGAGGTAACTGAGCCCAGAAAGGCTCTCTGCTGAACTAAGGGGAGCCTGCAGGCCCCCTGGCTACCCTGGACTCAAACCGCCCGGCCTCTGCCCATCGTGTGGCAGGGTCTGGTTCTATTTCCCAGAATCAGGCACAGAGAGGGTGCTTGGGATTTTTCCCCGGGTATCTGATAGCCTTGTTGGGAGCAGAGGCTGCTGGGAAAACAAGTTGATGCCTGCACAGAAAAACAGTTCTCAGCTGAGATAAAGTGATTACACTTTGCTTGAGCAGCTTATCAGACTGAAACATCCCCTGCACCTCTGGCCTTCCACCCCACCGCACCCCGAGCAGCTATGTTCTTTCCGCGCTGTGTTGCTTTAGTTTCATCACCGAGCCTCCGTAGAAACCTCTCGCTCAGCTTTTCAAGGGCCTGAAGACAGAGGGTTCTCACTGCCTCTCTCAACAGAAAAGGGGCGGGAGGATCCAGCTTTGCCCTCGGATGTACTCAATTATTTCCTCAGGCTCTGAATTCCCTTATTATGCTTCTGCAAGAAGCTAGGTCCAGCCTCTCATTCCCTCAGGCTCCTGAATTCTCTTGTTACTCTTCTGCAAGAAGCTAGGTCCAGCCTCTCTTGGGGACCAGAAGCTCCCCTGTGAGTCCATATTATTATACAGAGGGCACAGGGCGGGAAATTAAATCGCGAAGGCGCAGGTTCAAGGAAGTGACTGACCAGGAAGCGACCTAAGCTTTCCTCACTTGGCAGATGGGGACACTACCAGTGCCTGCCCTCCGGTGGCTCAAGACTGAGGTGGGAATCCAAACGCAAAAACGTATTTTAAAGCACACTGATTTTTTTCTTCTCTCGTTTTTTCTTTTTCTTTTCTAGAAGAGAAGGTTTAATCATTGATAAAAATGGACAGAAATATTCAAATCAGAAATGCTTTAGAATGTGTATCACTAAGTCAATACTTCTCAGTGACTAGGGAAGGTGACAGACTCCCTCAATGAAAAAAGCAAGAGAAAGGTCAGATTTAAAAAAACAAAAAAAAGACCACCGTTAAAGAAAATGCTTCCGTTAACATTAGATTTTTGTTCTGCAGTAGGTCCTTCAGGCAACATATTTAAAGGAAAGCAAGGAGGTGCTATATAGGTATTGATTATAACCGTGATCAGAGGCAGGTTGACACTCCAGGGCCCCTGGCCACGCCATGGTGAGAAGTAGAGGAATGTGTTAGCAGAAGATATCTGGTGACACGGTCTGATATGCCCCACGGGTGAGGAGCAATGGCCACATCAGTCCTGTGATGAGCCTGCCGCGTCTCTCCCTCTATACACAGGCCGCTCACATCAACAGGTGTGAGTGGGTGTGTGTACAGCCACAGGGGCACCTGTCTGTGCTTTGGGCAGGCTGTGCAGCTGCCCCCAGTCCCCGGCCAGGGCAGCCGGGCCAAGAGCCACCGCGTTCTTGCCCGTGCGTATTTATTTATTTTTCAGCAGAAGCTGAAGAGAAGGGGAAAGAGGGATAACACTTCTGTGCCCAGAGGACTCAAATTTGGGCCCCTGTGGAGCACGGCAGAGTGGAAAATATCCTCAGACAAAGGAAGGTATTATACAGAGTAAAAGTGCTAGCCCCGAGCTTTTGCTCCCTGCCCCCAGTGTCCGCGCCAAGGGCTGGAGCCGGTGACCACAGGGAAAGGGTGGGCCTGGGTCACAGAGGGCGACCGGCTTCTAGGCTTACAGTCAGCTGGAGGGCACCGCTGACTGCTGGTAACTGCCATTTATTTTAAGAAGAAATTCAGAAAAATAAGCGCAAAAACACCCAAGTTTGCCGCCTGCTGCTGTTTCTATCCCCAGCCAGGGCTGTGGTACATGAGTCACTTGGTCCAAAAAGGTTGGAAGGGACTAGCCGGGGAGGCCATGTCATTACAAGGTTGCAACACCGTGTCCTGACGTGACCCCGGCTCCTGCTCCAGATGCAAAGGTAGGCCAGCTCCTGCCGCTCCATCCCGGCCAGTGGGCAGGAGCCTGTGGCATGAACAAGCTTGGAGACGCTAAGCTTTCTGGGGGGCAGGGCCGGGCACCGTGGGACCTGGGATAAAGGGAGGGTGCACTGGGATTACTGGGGACAAAATATACCTCGGGGCCGCCCCACACGGCTCCTGCCTCTCCCCCACACACACAGGTACCTTTCTGCAGGATCTCCAGATGTTCCCACAAGATGTCCCCAACGAAGTCCGGGGCCAGCTCCAGGAAGCAGTCTTTGCCCAGCGCACAGAGCGCGGCTCCGTTCATGCAGAACTTCTGGAAGTCCACGCCCTTCAGGCTGAACTCGTTGACAGCCCACATCACCCAGTCCCGCACGTGGGTCTCTGTCCACTGCCGAGGGTCTGGGGGGAGAGAGCACAGGAGGACCCAGCGCGTCAGGCCCCGAGCTCCAGCCCGGGCCTCGGAGAGGACGCCCAGGGCCCGAGCTTGGCTGAGGATGTTCTCTGGTTGAAAGATCCGGGAAGCACGAGCCTGCAAACGCATGTCATGGGCACCTTCCGCCTCCCCGCATTCAACCTCCCCACCTCCTCAGCTCGCCAGCTGGGAGATTACAATCATCGGACAGAGAGAATGTTTTCTACCCGCCGTGCAGACAAGTTTTCCAAATTGTCCCATCTCACGGCCCAATTCCCATTAGACTTTTTTTAAAAATATATTTTATTGATTTTTTACAGAGAGGAAGCGATAGAGAGTTAGAAACATTGATGAGAGACAAACGCCGATCAGCTGCCACCTGCACACCCCCCACTGGGGATGTGCCCACAACCAAGGTACATGCCCTTGACCGGAATCGAACCTGGGACCCTTCCGTCTGCAGGCCGACGCTCTAACCACTGAGCCAAACCGGTCAGGGCTCCCATTAGACTTTTTGTAAAGCCCGGGACAAGGAGCAGATGAGCTCTTGAAGAGCAATAATAACGAAGTCAAGTTTGTTCTGGTGGTTACACTCACCTCTCCCTGCTCTTTCCTCCTACAGGGTACTTAAGACTGTTATTCTTAATTATTTTTATCTTAGCTAATTATGGTTGGAACTAACCATAGCAATTAGCAACAGTCAGTTACTGGAATGGTACTTAGTAAGAACAACATGGTTAGGTGCCTGTATTAAACTACACCCCCTGCAAAGTGCGTCCATATCACAGTCCTGGCACTGCCCGCCTCCACAGCAAGACTCTGCATGATCTTCCCACGTGGCCTGAGCTTTCACGTGGCCACCCCAGCCAGGACACCTGAAGAACTCAGATGGTGGCAGGTTCCAGGGCCCACATACCTGCTCTCAAGGTCCCCCCTTCAACGGAGCAGGCCGGTGGGGATTCACTTTATCCCGCCTGTGGCCCTAAGAGGATGCTGGGCGCTGCTGTGGGCAGAGGCTGTGGCAGAGCAGCACACCTGGGGAAGGTGCAGATCCACTCCCAGGCTCTGTCCGGGGCCTGGCTCCCACAGGGCTGGAGGCCTGTCATGACCGCTCTCAAGGCAGCCTTGCTCTTACTCAATAGCACAGTGTTCTTCCTGCTCGCAGCTATTCAGGAAATGTTGCTGCGTGAAGGCTTAAGTGTTCCCCGGTCAGTTCTCCTTTCTGACAACCCCAGTCCCCTCACATTCCTGAATACACCCTTTCAGAGGAGAACACCCAAGGATAAACACATTGCACCACAGCACACGGGCAAGAACAGAGCCATCGGGACATTCCAAGAAACGGAGCTCAGGGAGCTCACCCAAGGCAGCCCGGAATAGCTCTGAAACCGTGATTTTTCCAAAGTGTCTGTATGTGGCATCACTTGAGGTTCCAAGACACTGGTGTTTGCAGCAATTGTGATTTAATCGATCTGGGACATGGCCCAGCCGAGTGACTTTTTTTTTTTTTTTGAAGATCCCGCATTTAATGTGTGAACATGTTTGGGAACAGCGCCCTACAACCAAGGTGGCAGCGAGGAACCCAGGAGATGGAGAATGTCAGCACGTGTGGGCGACTTTCCAATAGACTCCGCCACGCCCTGGAGCTGCTGGCTGCAGCCACGTCTGCCAGCCTCACACTGCAGGTGGGAAAACGAACCTCCCCTCAAAGCCTGCTCCCAACCTCTTTCCCAAGGACAGAACGTACCTTTTGGGATCCCCAGTCTTTGCTGCTCTTTGGAGAAACCGCTGAAAGTGGCTTTCAATGCCTGAGACATCATTTCTTTGCTGCTTGGGGTTAGTAGCGGGACATCTGCACATTCCATATCTATAAGAGAAAACATCACATGAAGAATCAAAACTAAATAGGAGAAGGCTCAGTCTGCAGTATTGTACAAAGAGTACATCATTATATTCTACACCCAGATTAATATAATGATATATGTCCATTATATCTCCATTTAAAAAAATAACTAAATGGGTGATTAACCACCCATCAAATAGAATAGGACATGAGTGGTCTGGAGAAGGCAAACTGAAAAATCACTCTACGAACAGCCTCCCAGGGCCAGGTAAAGTTTACTAGGCCCCTTAAAAAAACTGACTCTTGCCTAGAATGTCCCACACCCCTGGTTAGCAAAGCATGCTTATTCTTTCTGTATAGCTCTACTAATTCCACCACAGTTCCTATTTATCCTTCATAATTCACAGGGAGGATTAATGCTACCTATGAAAAGGAAATAATATTCATCCGTTCAACAAATAATTATTTAGCGCTTGCTATGTGCAAGGAATCCAATAAGCAGGCAGAAGTAACCCCCTCCTCCTGAAGTTGGAGATCAGATTCTGTTAGGAGATATGGTCATTAAAAAACAATTTACACAATTAAATGTCCAAAACGTTACGAAGGGCTCCAGAGATGGAGAAGATAAAATGTGAATGTCTAACAGGAATTCCTGTTGGTCTGGAGAAATCAGAGAAGGCCTCCCTTAGGCGAAGAGAGAGACATTTGACTTGAGATCTAAAGGATATATAGAAGCTCAAAAGAGAAGAATATTCTAGAGACCAATGGTTCTCAAAGTGTGGCTCCCCCAGACCAGCTGTATCGGCATCATCTGGAATTTGTTGGAAATGCCAATCCCCAGCCATTCTCCAGCCTTCCTGTAAGAGGTGGATCTGGGAGTCTGCATTTCTAACACAGAATCCAGGTGATCCTAACGGCCATTAACATTAGACAACGGTGATTCTAGATAACGGGATTGCATCCATGAAGGTCATGATGGGGGAGGAGGAAAAACTTGGCCTATTTTAGCCTCAAAAAGATCTGAAGCTACAGCAGAGTGGCAGAGGCCAGTTGCTTGAGATGACGTTAAGAAGGTAAGCCAGGAGTGTATGAAGGATGCTACAGTTTTATCCTAAGTAGACTACAAAGTCAATGAGAATTTGATGCAGGGGAATGACATGACCACATTAAGAAGATCACCTTATGGTGATTCTATTTTTTATTTGTCAAGGAACTGCCATACTGCTTTCCTCCAAGTGGCCACATGATTTCAATTTCCCACCAAGAGCGCACAGGAGTTCCAAAGCTTGCCAACACTTACTACATTCTGGGTGTGTTTTTATTGGGGGGTGGGGGAGGAGGGAGGGAAATAGTAGCCACCCTATCACACTGTAGTCTTTATTTGTCTTTCCCTAATGATGCTAATTTATATTTTCCTAATGAGTAATGATGTTCCCTAATGATTTGTATTTCCCTAATGGTTAATTAATGATTATTAATATTTAATCATTATTCCATGTGCTTACTGTCCATTTTTGTATCTTCTTTAGAGAAATGTCTTTTCAAACATTTTGCTCATTTCTACGTAGAGCTGTTTGAGGTTTTCTTGTTGCTGATGTTCACTGTTACGAGTTTTCTATATACCCAAGAGTTGCACACAGGGTCTCAAAAGGATATATGTACTCTTGCGTTCATTGCAGCATTATTCACATTATACAAAATGTGGAGGCAACCCAAGTGTTCACCAACAGATAAATAGATAAGCAAAATGTAGTATATGCACACAATGCAATACTATTCATACAATACAGTACTATTTCCTTCCTTTTTAAGAAATTCCTTTTTAAGGAAGGAAATTCTGACATACACAACATGGATGAACCTTCACGTTATATTAAGTGAAATAAACCAGTCACAAAAGACTAATGATATGAATGACTTAGAAGAGCCAAATCCATAGAGAGAGAAGGTAGAATGGTGGATGCCAGGGCCTGGAGGGAGAGAACAGGGAGCTGCTGTGTAATGGGGACAGTTTCAGTTTTACAAGATGCAAAGAGCTCCTGAGATGGATGGTGGTGATGGGTGCACAACAGTCCACATAACTGTCCACTTAAAAATGATGAAGATGGCAAATTTTGTTATGTTTATTTCACCACATTTAGAAAATGGAAAATATAAAGAAGACACCTTAGCTGCTCTGTGCAGGAGGTAACTATAAATGGATGTGGGTAGGCTTGTTAAAGTTATTAGCTGTGGTAAGAGATGATGGTGGCTCTGACTGGGACGGTAGCAAGGCAGATAGCCTAAGCAAACAAAGTTGCAGTGCATATAGGAGGTAACAGCTGTAAAGTTGATGTATGCAGGTAGGAGGGAAGAACAAGGTGTCAAAATCTGCAGATTCACAAGTGTGTCGCCCTTTTCTGTACCCATGTACATGTTTATCTCTTCAATGTTCAGTCCTTCTTATACTTGCAGACCATGTTCACAGCAAGAACACATAATATGGCTGGAGTCTACAACCTCCTGAATCGACCTCAAACACAATTTCCCCAAAAAAGTTAATAAGCAAAGAAATGTCACGAGAATTCCTCCTGGCCATCCTGTGACCTTCAGTGACCCACTTTATTGCACTAATTTCCAAAGTCCTCTTCCTCAGCCTGTGTCTCCAGGGTATCCTAGGAGACTGGCTTACCAAAGGGCTGAGTTCTGGGCATGGCCATGGTAGAGGTTCCTCAACTAGCCATCTCTAAACCCTGGCGAGTCAAAAACTTCCATGGCCACACGCAATGTGTTCTTGGCCGAATGACATGGAAACATACAAGGGAAACGATGACAATGGGCGACCTTTGAAAAACAGGAGGCAACATATTGCTTTTGAACGTCCAAGTGAAGGGAACTGCATTACAAGAAAGAAGGGCAGCCAGCACCTTCCCTCTGCCTGCTTTGTGCTTTGAGCTTTGAGCCAGGCTGTCAGGACACAGCTCAGAGTCCATCTGCCCTGGAGGCACAGCAGCTTCACTCAGCTGCTCCCAGGCCCTCCAGGGAGCGGGGATCTGAAGATCTGGGGAGTGGAGAGTTTGGGTTGCCCTGGGACGTGACCAAAAAAATCTAGTGGAAAAATCAACATGCCTGCAGGAAGATTGACAAAATGATGGAAAATCCCAGATTGTTAGAGGGGGGGAGAGGAGGGGGAGGGGATACAGTGTTGATTATGTAACATTCAACCCTTCAAACAATGGTGTCATCATCAAATGAGTCACTAAGAAACACATCAGGGCTCTCCCTTTGTCCCTGCTCCACACGCCCTAGAACAGCTAAGTGGCAGGTCCAGAAATGTCTCCGCTTAGAGCAGTCGGTTTTGCTTTAGAAAAAGAGACTATTTAACGGAGAGCATGTCATCTGAGAGAAGGGACAAGGGCAGCCTCCCTAACTCCTAGCATGGGGGCAAAACACGCAAGTCCGACAACGAATGTCCAGTGAACATCGTGTTTTCTGAATGTGAATCAACTTTCCTTCCCTTCACTCCCATCCAACACAAATCCATGAACTTCGACTGTGTGGGTTGTGGGTTGTGCGTTTGTTCCCTCTGTTAGATTGATGACGCGATGAAAAGGACTTTGCTGATGGCGGAAATTGGCCAGGACAACACATGTGGAAAATACAGGCCAGGCCAAACGGACCAGCCTGGCTTCTGCTGCAGACTGGACCTGAAGGAGGAGGCTGGCCAGGAGGCCCAGGCACCTCCTCACAGGGCAGCGTGGGCAGCCTGATGCCAGGGCCATGCGAAGGCCAAGGACAGCAGAAAGCCTGAGGAAGCGATTTCCTGGAGCCTGCTCCCTGTAACCCCGCCTACCCCGGCAGTAGGCTCTGGACAGGCCCTCTGGGCTCACAACTCTCCGTGTAGGTTTTTGCTTCCTGTCGGGAAGCCGGCCTCTCCAAGTCTCGCTTGTTCTCTGTGAGGGAAGCAGCTGGAATGACTTCTGCCTGTCCACCTCAATGCCAGCTGTAAAGCCTGGCCCACATGTGGGCGGCCGCAGCTGCACGGGGCCCACGGCTCTGCCCCCGGCTGAGGCTCAAAGCGCTGGATCTCCTGGAAAAGTGCTCCCAGCCCAGTGATGGAAGCCGCCCCCGCACATCTGGGACACCTGCCTTTGGACTTGAGCTCAGGAGAGGCCATATCATGGCCCTGGGACCCAACGGATTCAGACAGGGGAGTCAGAACTTTATCCACCATTTTTATAAAGGGTGGAATTTTGGTGTGTGTGTGTGTGTTTCTTTTTAAATCAAACATCCTCTATAAGGGATTGCCTTTTTCAGTAGCAGTGACACTGCCTTTAAATAATGATGAATAATCACATTCAACAGTGGATACTGATGTAAATATTAAACTCTTCTCATGCAAAATGTGAACGCAAAAATTCCCTCTAAGTTGCTAGTTTATGACTCTGGCGGGTCCATCAGTTACAGGGAACACCAACAGTAATGAAGTCATCACGCAGGTGGAGGACCTGACACGGGGGAGCCCAAGCAGGCATCGCTATTCTCACCACACTCAGGTCTAATTATAATCCTTGTGCATTAGGTACTAAGTATTTCTAATTGAAGGGGCAGCGCCGAGAACTCAGTCAATGCCTCCACAGAAATCAACTGATTGCATTTTATGGACAAGAACGAAAACTGCCTTTGTGTTCATCACAGTCATGGTGATATCTTCAGTTCACATAACACATCTGTCTCAAAATTCTGAACACCTGACTCTATCAATACACGGGGGGATTCCAACCAGCACAGTTCACTAGAACCTGGGAACATATATACCATTACAAGTATATCAGACGCCTTACTGACATCACTCTTCAGGACCCTAAATAGGAGTTAGTGTTTACAAGAATCACCCTAAGTTTCTGAGAGGAGTTGTACCACAGCGAGTGCATAAACACAGGCCCCGCCGCCTTAGCCTTAGCGAGGCTACAGCGTGGAGGCGGAAACGAGCAGGTAGCGTTCCTTGAATCCGTAGGCGTATAATGAGCCCGTGGCCTTTTCAATGCAGGGAAACATCTGCTTATTTTTCACTGTGGCCTCACCCTGAACAAAAGCCTATACGCCCGGTGGATGTTTTAACTCACATGTAGAACAAGGTTTCAATTCACTTGTATGTAACTCAAAGGGCAGGGCTGTTCAGTGTCAGGGGCGTTCCATGTGACTTCTCAGCCCTGAGCGGCTCACAGAGCAACAGGGTTGCATAGAATCTGAGCTCGCAGTGGGGTTTGTCCTGGGAGAGGTTCAAGACATCTGGCCTTTTTGACCTGAGAGGGTCCTCCTCTCTCCATCCTCAAGGAAGTGGCAGGAAGGACTGGAGCATCTGGGATGAGGGTGAGGCACTGAGGGACACAGCTAAGGATCAGGTGCACGTTTCAGCATTTCAGTCTTAGGCAACCACTGGGCTGGCCAAACCCTCGTGATGACCATGGCGATACTAGTGGTGCCTGCTGGGGATTGTCCGAGCAATGGCAGCATGAAAGAAAAGCCAAGCATAAATCATATTCTTTCCCTCTGAAAACTGCTTTAAGTCCACCAAGCCCTTCCCGTACACTACGCCACATACCCTCACAACCTGAAACGTCCGAGGGGCCTGAGAAGGTATTCATTACAAGATTCCATTTCATAGATGAGGGAACCAAGATCCTAAGAGTTTAAGAACTTGGCCTCAAGTCCCAGGGCTGGGAGGGTCCAGGCTGGGCTGGAACCCAACCTTTCAACTCTTAGGTCCAATGTTCTTCTATTCTCCCACTGCTGCTGCAAATAGGAATCGACCCGAGATCCAAACAGGCTAAAATGTTTACAGCTGAGAGAAAAAAAAAACCAGGACCTTCAGTTCTTATTTGAAAATTAAATACATTTGAGGAAATAATTAAGAACTTAAAACCACTCCTGGATTGAAGAAAGCCAGAATTTCACATGGCTGGTCCCATAAAGACATAAATAAAAGCCATGCAGAATCATCTGTAACCTTTTCCCTTCTTGGGACTGAGGGTAATGAGCCTTCCCTACAAAGAGACACAGGTGACACACCCACCTGGCTCCTTCCCTGTCCGTGGTCACCCCAAGTCACCCCCATGGGCAGCCGAGCACATACTATAAAGTGAGTCAGTTACATAGTCTCACTGAAATGTGTTTTGTAAAGAGAAAGGAAACCAAGAAGAAAGCTTGTTCATGGGGGAGGATGAAAGAGCACCTGTCACAGATGGAAAGGCAGGATTCTGACGACAAGGAAGAGGCACCCGCTGGGACGGGCCCTGGGCTTGACTGGGTTTGCTGGTCAAAAGCCACGGGTTACCACGAATGCGATCACGCCGGTGAGCCACTCGGCACCCTGCTAAAAAGAGGTCTGTGGACAGGGAGTGTCTACATCCCGCATAGGGTCTCAAATTTTTCATTATGTCAATTTTCATTATGTCAAGCGGAGAGAAGAATACAATGAATCTCTACCCCAAAACGATCAACCCTAACAGTTTTTATGTTATCTCCTCCACACACACACACACACTGAAAACCTGTGAAGCCAATCCCAGACAACACATCATTTCACCCACAGATATTTCATTGTGGGGTGGGGGTGGGGAGAGGGGGATATCTCTGAGATACAGGAGGGTCAGCACTGGAAAGCTTAGGAGAGGCAGATAAAATCGTGGAAAAAGAAAAGAAGGCTTTGGACTCCTCTCCGCGGCGCTGACATCTAGCTCTACATCGCATACACAGGCCCACATGGGAAGCGACCCTACCATGATCTGGAAAGTGGAGAAGTCGGATGAGAGAGAGAGAGAGAGAGACAGACAGACAGACAGACAGACAGACAGGATTTCAAGGGAGGGTAGTGAGTGCTGCCTTTGACACCCAGGGATCATTCTCCCTCACGGTCCCCAGGAGCCTTAGCTCTCACCAGGAGTGTGCAAAAAGGCTGGGATTCTGGCAAGTACCCCAAGGCGGGTGCCAAACAGCCTAGAACAAGTCCCGGTGGAGGAGAGAGGATGCCTTTACTCATTCAGGTCAATAGAAACAGAGCAGGGGCTGTGGCCAGTGACTGCTAACTGACTCCGGAGCGGACTGCCCTGGGCAGTTGGCACTGGTCTGTAAGAGGCCTTCCCAGTGAAAACACTACCATCTCAGAAGGATGTGAAGGGACTCTCTGCAATAGTCGCTCTTGCCTGTTCAACGGGGTTGGAACTAGGAATGAAGGGACCAGAAAAGGGTCCTCTTTCTCCTACATCCTGATCCCAAATCCTGTTTCAGGCCCCGGGAACGTGGCGGGCAGAGTTGGCAGCGGAGGGAGCTAGCGCAATCCAAATGCTTCTGGCTGAGGTTAATGCAGAGGAGCGAAGACGTGGCCCTCCTCAGCCCCTCAGCTCTGTTTCATAAACTTAATGATGTGACAGAGCGATGAGGGACAAGCAGGACTCTTGGCTGGGGCAAGGCCTAAGCAAAAAATGGCTCAGTGCCCTCGATGGGCCAACCAAACAGTCCATCATGACCCCAAATAATGGGACACCATGAGCCCCGAAAGAGACTCCTATCAGTCAGGGAAACATGCCCCTGGGCTTCTTCCTTTTTCTTTCTTTCTTTTTTAATCCTCACCCTGAGGATATTTTCCCATTGATTTTTAGAAAGAGTGGAAGGGAGGGGGAGAGACAGAGAGAAACATCAATGTGGAAGAGATACATTGATTGGTTGCCTCCCAGGTCAAGCCTGCAACCAAGGTGCATGCCCTTGACTGTAATCAAACCGGGGACCCTTCAGTCTGCAGGCCGGTGCTCTATTTGCTGACCCAACCCGGGTAGGGCTGCCCTTCTCTTAATACCCCACCCCCTGGACATCACCAGCCAATAGGAAATGACACCAAAGAAAGAGAAAGAAGCTGCACAGAAAATCCCCAGTTCGCCCTCCAGGGAACTGACCGAAAGCGCAAGCCTGTCTCCCATCACACCGTCTGGGTTCTGCTACCTGCACACTGTCCCTGGGGGACCCCGCAGGCTGCTTGGGTACAACCTGTCAACTCGGAGACAAATGCCTCTACTCAGAGGGAAGCTGCCCCAGGACAAAGGACCGTGGCCCTCCGGAAGGCAAAGCCGGCTCCTAGCTGCCCCGGGAGGCCGGCCTTGGCCCTGCAGCCAGGCCTGGGAAAGACGCCTGCAGACAGGCTGGGCGCTCAACATCTGTAGGAAGTGACTTCAGTCCTCTCCCTTTTTCCCTTCACCTCCCCCCACCCCCGCCCCAGCCCCCAAAAGGCGTTTTAACACATTATTCCCACTGAAGTCCTGAGGATCTGGTGACTCACCAGGCTCACACATGGTTCCAATGAGCCCTTGACCATTACATGGTCGGGGAGCAGGAAAAACAAATGAAAGCGGTTGTAATTCGGCAGCGCCGGGGTTCAGACCTGCCAGACAAAAGGGATTGCAGGCATGTTCCCAAATTCGTTCAGGCACCTGACATGCAAAAGCTATTTTTAATCACTGGATTTATTTCTTTCCTACCCCCTTCACCATCCTCCACCTCAGCAAATGTTTCAAAGTCAGAGCGAAGCCCAAATCAATCCCAGGTGTTCGGGGAGGACCCAGCGAGGCTCTTCCGTTCCAGGAGCGGAGCCAGAAAGCACAACTGCCCCCTGGGTCCTGCAGCTACACTTTCTGGTTCTTTCCTTGGAACAGTTCAAACCTCCCACCCTCACCACGGAGCGAACAGCCCGAAAGAGGAAACATTTGAATGAATGGATGACCCTGCCAGAAGGACTCCTCACCATGTGAGTTCCTTAGCGGCCCCGGCTAGGAAGGTGCAGAAGATGGGTCTCAGAGATCAGCGAGACGGGGCATGCTGTCCTCTAGGATTCTGTACCTGCTCCGCAGCGAGGGTTCAATTAAATGCACATGAAAATGCCAAAGCCTAATACCTAGTAGGTGCTCAATAAATTGCTGGTGATGAACTGAACTGAAACACATCTCGTAAACCATAAAGATTTTTTTAAAACCCCCCGTAAGATTTTATTTCACAATGCTTAGAGCAAAAAGAAGGAATCTGGCCATTTCCCCAGGTACAACTGAGAAAATGAAAAGAAAAAGAAAAAAGGAGATTCTGAGACATAAGTGGAAACTGACATCCCCTGAATCTGGGTCTTTGTTTTAACAGAACAAACTAGTTTCTTACCGATTCTGCATCCTCTGTTCTGCTAAAGGGGAAATTGTTCTGTAGCAATAATTATCGAACATATGTGTTCTGCCATGAAGACACCTCATAGCTACAGGATCCAGTGGGCCTGAGATCCTTTGGGTTTTTAAAACTTACTAAGGGTGCCATCGCAGACTCAATATGACAGAAAACAAAACCACAGTGTTGGACTCCAACCTTTTCTCTCTAGGCCTGGAACTGCCAAGACCCAAGCTGCCTTTGTACCCCAGTCATTCGGGTGCCCTTAAATGAATAACCACTCACAATTTAAAAGGAGGTTTTAACTACTGAGATTAGGATTCCCGCAGGCGAAGCCCACCTCAACAGAGCACTTTAAAAGCTGCAGTTCTGAAATGATCATGCAGAGCCCTCTACAGAGTGCTTCCCATGGTTCCAACCATGGCTGCACGGGTGATCACCGTTGGCCCCCTCCACACCGGGCATCCCAGAGCAGCGTGATGAAAACACAGAGCCGGGCCTGCAGGTTACTCAGAGGAAAGCGAGGCCTGGGCCCTGTCCACCAGCGCTTGGCAGAGAGCCACGGGCATGCGATTGGTCCTTTCCAGATCCTATGCCTCAGAGGGAAGGCAAGCTCCTGCCCGCCTGCAACTACAACACTCTCAAGGTCAAAGGCTTTTGCTACCAGCCTGGCACAGGATACCCCACGCAAGAAGAGCACGGGACACATCTGACATCTTGCTGTTATCCAAGCACCCCCTTCCAACTAGTTCGCATGGCAGGTCTGAGGCCTCGCTCCACGAGATCCCGCAATGGGTGATGCGGGTGACTGGGTGAACCAGATTCATTTTCATGTCACTGGATCCCCAGCTATAGTTTTCAGTCCTGCTGTCTGAGTAGAACTTTTTCAGAAAATATTTTCTCCCATATGCTCATATGATCCTGAACAACAACCAGGTTTGGGGACTGTCTTATCACAGACGTGAAGATATTGAGGCGCACACAGGTAACTTCAGTGGTTTAACCAAGATGAGCCACCCAGATCCTCAGGCAGGAAACCAGGAGTTTCCTACCCACACCTGCTGGCAGAGCTCAAAGCAGGGGGGTCAGAAACAAGTGCCAGTCACCAACAATTTATTGAGCACCTACTATGTAGTAGGCTTTGGCATCTTCACGGGTATTTAGTCTAATCCTCACAAGGAACACAGGAGTATTTCTTTTCATTGTCTCCGTCATGTTCACTACAGAGAAGGTTCTCTCTGGAGAAGGGGAGCACCTCAATCCCAAGACTCTCTGCTGACAGCAGCTGCGACACCTGAGCTCAGGGCTCCACCCCACATCGGACCCAGCACCGGCCGCATGGGCACTTGGTCCAGGGCCGAGACAGGCATGGTGGGGGCTCCTGAGCGTCACCAGGCAGGCTGGGCTGGGCAAGGCGGAGGGCGAGGGAAAATGCGGGCCAACAAATGGAGTGGAGCCCGTTTATTTGGGCTGGAAGAGGCAACGTTTTGCTGCACTTTTGAACTGTTTTCTCAAGGCCTGCCTCTCCCTCCCACGCAGGAAACAAACACAGAGACAGGCCTCTTCAGTGTGGCTCCCGTCGCTGAAGGCTGCCCGGGAAAAGCAGAAGGACAAGGTCAAGCGCAAGGAGGGAGTTGGTGCTGGGCAGGGTCCACTGGCGGCAGGTAGGAGCTGGGAGAGGCCACGGTGGGAAGAGCTGGGTGAGGACCAGAGAAGGAGGGATGGCAAAGCAGCCAACAGGAAAGGAAGGAAATGGCAGGGGAAGCGACTATCAGAACATTTCAAACCAGAATAAAGGGACACAGGGGGCTTGGAAGAGCCAGCAACCTCCTCCCGGTGAATGGTGTGTTCAGAAAGTAGCATTTTCCCATCAATTTGGAAGGGAAATTCTCTCTCGACTTTCTTATTTATTTATACACTATACAAATAATTTTTTAAACCAAAAAAGGGCCATTTTTTTTTTCCAATGGGAAAGAGCCTTGTTGGAGATGAAAGCCAGTCTTCAAAACGCCTCGGAGGAAGCTGAACCCCATGTCTCGGTGCTGCGGCAAGAAAAACAAAGTGGACATTCTTCCTGTGTTCTGAGGCTTCTCATGCAGATGTGTTTCCTTTTAATAAATAAATCTGGGAGAGAAGGAAGCGCGCGCTCGCACACATTCGCACAGGGCAACTGTCTGATTTCAACGGGGGGGAAACCACAATGAAAAGTAAGAAGAGAGGAGCCCGTTTTCCCAGCACAGGGACAAATCCCAACAGACCAACACACTCGTCAAACATCTCCCACTCGAGCTTTCCAAGTCCACAAAGGACTCCCTGCTAGTGAGTAATGACAATCCAGGCAGGGCAGGACCTGGGACACAGCCACCACACTCTCCGGAAAGGCCTGTCGAGGTCTCTCCTCACATCTCCTCACTTAACACGTTCAGTCGCTGTCTGCTCTTCCAGCCACTGAATGTCCCTGGTGGACGGCAGTACTTATTGTTAATGACACACACTGAGTTCAAATCTGCCTTCTTAGGAGTTCTAGCCATCGGGCCGAGTTCCACGGGTGGAAGCCGCGTGGTACAACTTTGATATTTCCTCATCTACCAGCTTTTCACCCTTTTTCACTGATCCCTCTGTTATCACTTCTGTCCAGGTGATAAAAATCCCTTGATTCCTTCATGATGGCATGGTTTGGGCCATTCCCTCACCCCCAAGCAATCCTGTAAGCTTATGTTCCTAAGAAGAGCCTCTGAGCATCCTAAGTGAACCCCACCCTTCCCAGGAATGAAATGGGTCCACGGGGGTAACCATCCTACTCCGCCCACTTCTGTTGGTGCAGACGAACACTCACTTTTCTAACAGCCACTCTCCAAAAGCCACCCATGCACCATGCACGCCAGGCCCCTGCCCAGGCACTGCCAATGAGCCATGTCGGCACCACCAGAATCCTATTAACCTCAAGTTGAGCTTTACATTTATCTGTATTAAACTTCACCTTGTTCTGACCCATGTTTCCACATGCAGAGGTCATTTTTATATCATGAATCTGTCTTCGTCCTATGAGCTTTGCACCATCTGCCACTTACTAAGAAAGCTTCTGGCATCCTTCTCTTATCAGAGTCCCTGACAAAAACGTTAAAGAGGCAATGACCAAGCTCTGAGCCCCATAAGGTAATACCAGAGACCATGCATCATTCAGACACCAACGTTAATCAAGACCCTTTGGCTACAGCTGCTCAACCAGTTACGAATCCTCCTGGCTTGACTATCATTGGATCCACACAGCCTCGTCTTGGCCACAAATACATCATGGAGAGACTTGGGCAGAAGCCTCACTGGAGCCAGCTGGTCTACCCGTCGTGGAACCTGTTCTTCCCTCAAGTTTCTTACAAGACAGTTGAGGAGAACAGCAAAGCTGGGATTCAGATCTCTGCATAGTGTGTGTGTGTGTGTGTGTGTGTGTGTGTGTGTGTGTGTGTGTGTGTGGGGGGGGGGGGCAGACTGAGGGAGGAGGGAGTGAGAGGAGAGAGAGAGCATGCCTAACACTCAACTGCTACAGCCACTCTGCTCCCAGAAACAATGGGCGCTTAGAGAACAATGGCCGCAGTCGAAGTCTTGGTCTATTTATATCTGCCACTGTGGGTCCCAGACAGGAGGAACTGGAAGTCTGCCCTGTACACACAGCTCCAACTGGACTCGAGCTGGGAGGAAGATGAGGTCACCAAGAACACGGCCTGCTTGGGAATAGCTCCCTCTTTCTCACAGGGTTTCTCCTTCGTCTACAGGATCTCTTCAGCCAAGTCGTTAGCTGGGCTGCTACTAAAATGCAGCCACTGTGAAGACCAGAGGTCAGGACAGTAACCACTGCTCAGCCCAGCCCAAAGCTGTGAAGACCTTTCTCCACAGAGGTCAAAGGAAGGAGGGGATGTCAGGGGACTCAGCAGTAGATGGAAGTCAACACTGTGGCCCCTGAAACAGCAGTCTCACAGGGCCATTGATTACACATGTGTAGGGCACTACGGAAGAGCTTTTCCCTGGGCAAGTTCCTCCTCCCCACTTCTGTGGAGTATCATAGGGGCTGAGAGCTGAAATGCACGACTTTGTGCCTCATGTCTCGGGGAAGATCTGTCTGCCTTTATTTCAGCTCCTTTGGACAGTTCCTTCATAAAGTTGGGGGGACAATTTTAATCCCGACTGTGCTACTTATATTCTTAATCCTCACTGAACAGAGCCTGCAGTGGCCACGCAAGCCTCTGATAGACACCGAACTGAAAAGGAGCCAGCCAGGGCCAGGAAGCAGGCGTGGGGACACAGGAGTGTGCCCTCCAGGCAGTCATCTGCTGCATGCCCTCCTGCCTTCTTGTGAGTGTCCACCAACAGCCCTCAGCTGTACTGGGCAACCGAGAGAGCCACAACTGCACCCCCTGGATCCCGTCCCACTGTCCCCCAAAGGCAAGACACTAGAGGCTTACTACAGACATCTGCTGCCTGCAAGTTCCTAGCACCAACTTCCCTCCCTGCTCCTGGAAAAGCAACACTAAGTAGGCAGCGAGAAACCTACACATGATCCCTGTCTTCCTTTCCATGTAGACAGCGTAGGTTATGTTGCAATGACACTAGGCGGGTGATGGCACCACATTCAGAGGTACCCAGAGACAGGCACTTCCATGTCTTATCGTTTAAAAGCTTAAGCGCAGGGCATGCGTGTGCTGGACACGGCTGAGGCCAGTGCGACCAAGGAATGGTTCAGAGTGATGTGTCGTGTCCCTTCCACACCCCACACTCTCTCACTGACTTCACAAGTGCAGAAGTCAAATGTTTAGGGCTCACCTCTGTAGGGTGGTCTAATGCACCTGAACCACCAGCATAACTGAGGTAACATGGGCAAGGCCACCACCAGCAGACACTCCTGTGCATCTTCTGTGCTAAGCAGATGGTGGAGGCTAAAACCTTCTGAATACACCAAACTATGAGGATCCAAGTGGGTGCTCGGCCCACCCCACCTGGTCCAGTACTTCCCAGAAACGCTGCTTCCTTGACTCCCCCCCGCCCAACCTCTGCTTCCAACAGGCTAAGCTCTCCCTTTCCAAGGTCCCTGTTGAATCACCCCAGTGTAAGTCGTGGGAGCCACGTGGGAGCCACATGGCAGGAGCAGGGAGAAGGCAGAGACACACATTGCCACCCTGAAGCCAGGCTGACGTCAAAGATGCAAATCTTCCCACCCAGAGTGTTTGGCAAGTTCATGAGTCAGCCCGTCTCTGCACCTAGCACGGTCTTCAAAAGCGCCTGCACACCAGCTCAGTGCACCACAAAGCCATGGCCCTGCCCTAAGATGGAGCAGCTGGACTTCAGGGCATCAGGCTCTAGATGCTCAGTAACTCATGAAATAAAAGCCCCACTCCGTTCAGTAAATCCAAACTCATGTCCGTAATGAGGAGTCAGGAATCCTGTTGCTTTAAGGGATTTAGGTAATAGTTTCAGAGTCCCAGCTCACATTTCCTGAGCTGCTAAGGAGGTACTTAGGATGCAGAGAGATGGCCACAAAGGGATTATGGGTATTCTCCCTAAACCATTAAGTTTACCGCTAAACCTATCTTCGGTGGCTACTCCCAAGTTTGTCTAGACCTACCTAATCTGTCATTTTGGACCCTACATCTCTTCATCTTTGGCCATTTTTATGGCCTTGAGCAGCAGCGATCACCCCGTCACACTGGTCTCTGCTCCTCTGAGCTACCCTCACCATGGCCAGAGGATGCACCATGCTCTCCCCAGAGCCAAAGCAGGAAGAGGAATTCACAGAATTTTCTATGAAACTTGAACAACTTGGAGGGATGTGCTCTCCTCCCCCCCCCCCGCCCCCCCCCCCCTGGCTACTAGGATGAATGAAGAGTCGGTTCCCTGGGGAGAGGGGGAGGAGCCAGCTCTGCCACTGGTCCCACACCATCCCCCCCAAGGGATTGAGATATCACCTCCTTCAAACCCTTCCTTTGACCAACAGAGAAAATAGGCTCAAGGGGGTGACACCAGCTTGCCCTTGGCCACATGGTTACTAATTCTAGACTTCGTGCCTCCCTGTCTGCTGTTTTTTTCTTTCCTCTACGCCACCTTGTTTACTTATACATAACTTCACTGCTATCGAGCTCTGGATCTTCATTCTGCACAAACACCACACCTCCCCAAGTTCATCAGAACCACAGAGAAACGACCCATCCTAAGATCTAACAAACACGACAGGAATTTTCAGCCCCCGGATGCCACCTGGTGCCACTCCAGGTTACCCGTTTTCAGTCACGAAGATCAGGCTCTACACTGGACCTTTCTTTTGAGCAGAGATGCCAGTGGAATACCAGGGGTGGTAAAGCCAGCAATCTCTAGTTGCAGGACACCAGTCTGTGCAAATGTGAGAGGCTCTAAAGTGTGAGGTGCTCTCCAACCCATCCAGGAAGAGTGAAGGCGGCAGTACACTTCAGTGATCTATTGACCTTCATCTAAAACGCACTGATGGCGAGAACAGATCGCCATCATAGCATTCAAAGGTTCTGTAACTTCCACCCCAGTCCCAGCTGTGCTGCAGGTAGGGGAACAGAGACACAGTGACAGGGTTGAGGGGATCCCGCAAACCCCACCAAAGCCAGAACATGAAATGCGTGGCATCGGCCTGTACGTTGAACCTGACCTAACTAACTAATGAGGCCATAGGTGCAACTCCAAAAGGCCATGTCCCGAAGCTACCCAGGCAGCTCCGGTCTACATGCGAATGCATTTAGAGGTCAGGGAGCGAAGGGTTCCAGGAAAGATATACTTAGCTGTGAGCTCCTTTGGACTCTGCAGACTTGGTTCTCTCCTTTCAGAATGGGCTTCTCCTCATGGCCCCTAACACCTACATTGGGATCCTCTCGCAGGCCCACTGTGGAGAAGGGTCTGACCCACGCTGGCCCAGAGCGGACAGTGTCAGATGCCTCCCCCTCCCCACGTCCCCAGAGGCTGAGAAGTGGCCGGGCAGACCCAGTGCCCCTATCAATGGCTGACAGGCCCATGGTGGCGAGCAGAGAACAAGTACTGGATGCCAAAGGAGGCGGGAGCAGAAGCCACTGTGCGCCTGCCAGCCTGCATCAGGTGGGAAAGACAGAGGCTGGGGTGCGCAGCCCCCCTCCTCCCGGGAAATGGCTCTGCCTATCAGGAAGCCATTAGGAAATTGCAGCCGCCACAGCCTCCAGCTCCGGACTGAACACGGTGCTTGCAGCTGGGGAAAGCGCTCATTATCTCCGCCCAGACTTACAGGAGCTCACTACACAGTGGCACCTAACCAAGGGAGCCACCGGATAAAGCTGAGCGGGTAGGTGAGGGAGGGGGGTGGAAAAGGGTCCATAGAGACTGGGGCGATGCAGGGAGCTCCCCCAGGCATCGCTCGGGGCCTCAGGCCCAGTGCTGGGCTCTGTCAGGTCCACTTCCTCACACCCCCTGCTCCGCAGCCTCACCCACCGGCATTCCTTTCCTCAAAATGAGCTACTGACTGCTGGTGGGTGTGGGGTCTCGTTGAAGAGATTCAAATGTACTGGAGTTAGACATCAGCGATGGCTGCACAGCTCTGAGAATGGGCTAAAACCACCGGAGTACGCACTTTCAAATGGTGAAACTTGTGTTACGTGAATTGCATCTCCATAAAAATAAATAAATTTAAAGCCGATCCAGGGAGCCACGGGCTACGGGCCGAGCAGTGTGAATAGGGCAGTCCCTGGGCGACAGGGACCCTGCACTTGGGAGTTTCCTTCTAGCGGGAAATGAAGGCCAGACAAGAGCCACAGGCTCGCACCTGCTGCTGCTAGGACAGGAGGCTCCGAGATGGAGAAGAGTGTGCGCTGGGTTCCACAGGAGAGGAGGTGGGAAGGAGCCTGCTGGTGTCCTGAGTGCACAGGGTGAAGGAGAGGAGGGGTCAGGGGTCACCAGCGAGGGGAAGCCTGGTGGCAAAGGCGAGTCCATTCCCCGAGGCAGACACCTGGTCGCTACCACTTCTGGGATCATGAATATGGGGATGAGCGGGGCACAGATTCTAAGAGACAAGCAGGATACCCCAGACACCCCCTTCTCAAAGGTGTCCCCCCACACAGGCAGGCCAAGCACTGATTCACAGCGACATTGCGTTTTCAGAAAGACGTCCCCATCACATCTGGCTCCTTCTAGAGCAGGGGTGGGCAAACTTTTTGACTCGAGGGCCACAATGGGTTCTTAAACTGGACCAGAGGGCCGGAACAAAAGCATGGATGGAGTGTTTGTGTGAACCAATATAAATTCAACGTAAACATCATTACATAAAAGGGTACGGTCTTTTTTTTTTTTTTTAGTTTTATTCATTTCAAACGGGCCGGATCCGGCCCGCGGGCCGTAGTTTGCCCATGGCTGTTCTAGAGGTTTCTTGCCCAACCCTTGGGGGGAGACAAAGGAAGGGCAGGTAGGACAGCTCCCGGCAAACACACACTCGGCCAGGCTCCCTGGACGTGAGCCGGGAAAGGTGCAGTCACCACGCTGACCAAAGGGATCTTTTGGAAAATTCTTTCCCAAGAGGGGTTATGAGTTCTGTCCCCTGGAATGCCCCAGAGCAGTTCCCATTGGCTCCCTGGCCCTGACTCAGAGGGAGTGGGCTCCACCCTCAGAAATAAACTATAAACTGACCTGAGGAATGGGTGGGGGGTGGGGGGTGGTGTGTGGCTGTGGCTGGAGAGAGCAGGAAAGAGGGGCAGGCGGAGACGGGGAACAGGGAAGGCAAGTGCTGACTCTGGTTCGGGGAACACACCCGGGACGGGGGGTATGGCAGAATTCAAGAGCGCCATCTCCGAGCCTCCCTTACACACCACTCCAGTTGGGATTCGGCCCTGCCTTGGCAGCCAGCTCAGTGCTGCTTTATAATATACTGAATTAGTCACCGGATTAGCAAGCACATTTACACACATTGGCGCACAGCTGTTTAAAGACACAGGATCCCCTTTTCGAGGTGCCCGGTTCTGGCTGTAAATCAACCCCTGCGATTGGCAACGGGCATCCTCCGGCGGTGCCCGGGGTTCCTGCCGACGCCTTCCGCCCCATAGCGCTTCGGGGAAAGTCTGCTGGGACGGGGAGGGTCTCAGGGGCCTTGGCCGGGGCCCAGAAGGGACAGGGGTGTGGGGGAGAAAACAAGGATGGTCCGAACGGATGCACTGGCCTGGCCATGGACGGCAGCCTGGCTCAGGAAGGGACAGGAGGGAGGACACAGTTCCAGTCCTGGCTCGCTGTATTCAGCTGTCGAGTTTTCCTGCGAAAGCTCAGATGCCCAAGTCACTCCCAGAAAAGAAAGGGCTCCAGGGCAAAGAGGAGAGCAGTTAGCCAACCATGTCCAGATAAGGACGATTCCAGTAAAAGGCCTGGTTCGATGCTTGGGAGCTGGGAGCGAGACCTGCCCCCTCTCGCTCAGGGCTGCTAAGGGTGCGTGAGAGGAAGCCATGGTGACCCTGGCCACAGGGCCTGCTCTGGCCCGCTTGGTGATGGGGGTGTCAAGTGGAAAATTTTCAGTAACCAGGTTAACAGTAACCACAGTTTTAACAACCACCGAAGTAATAACAGCCCCGTCAGCTGAACGTTTGTGCAAAATACGGTGCCCACAAGATAATGATAAAAATACCGTGCCCTGTGGCGGTACAAACGTATTTTACAGGAATTCTCTCGGATCCTTACAAGAACCCTGCCAGCTCTTCGCTACGAAGGATCAGAAAAAGGAAGGCTTCGGGGAGTTAAATACTTCACCTACGGACAAATCAGCAAGCACAGGACTTCAAACCCACGGCTGTCTCACCTCCAGAGCTGCTTCCCATCCAGGGCACCAGGGTGCCTGCAGTGAAGAATATCTTGTCATCAAAATAATGAATGAGAGGCTGTGTGATTCAGGGACAAAGATTACTTTCTAGGGAGCAACCCCAGTGCAAATCCCTTCCCTCGGACTTCCAAGCCTCCTGTTATGTAAATTTTAAGATTATAGAAAGAAACGTGTGGCATAAACAAATGCCCCAGATGAATATAAGAACCAAGTACCGATTACTGGAAAAGTTCAGTTGCACTTTAGGCTCCCTTAGCAGAGGGACTGTGAGAAGATTGGCAAATAGACTTATGGCTGGTTTGTAGAAGAGGAGCTTACTATATGTCTTGCACCAGCCTTTTTGAAATTCAAGTATCAATTCCTTGGCATAGGTCCTCCCATAAAAACGCTGAAAATATTCTCTTCGTACAAAGCCAGGCAGTTGGAAACAGGCAGGACTCCTCTCTGCTCCTCCCTGGCCGTCTGCAGGAGCCTGTGCAGCACCACACAGCTGATCAGACCCTGGGAAGCCAGGCCAAGCTGCCGGGGCCCAATCTCATTTCACAAACGAAGTCACTGTGTTGCTCACCCAGCACCCAACATCCTCTGAGACAATGCAACCAGTCTGGAATTTCAAAGGTCTCCCATCAGCCCATCCATCACAGAACAGTATGGGTTAGGGCCTGAGAGAGCCAGGAAGCGCCTCTGAGAAGCCTTCAGAAGTCCAGAAATAAATAAATACATACACATCTACTTTTTTAAAAAAAAATCTCCAATCAGAGGTTAACTCCAGGTGCACCCTGTCGATACGGAATCATTCGTGTGTATTTATTTTTCTGCAAACATTCCTATTGCATCCAGTGGCCTCAAGGCCTAGACTCGTCCCTCAGAATAGCCCCTCCTTGGAGAATTCTCAAGCCCCGGTGGACGCTCTGACTTCCTGCCTCAGTTTCCCAATCTGGACAATGGAGGCCAAAGCGTGCCCATTCTGTGCACAAGTTCAGTCAATTTAGTTAGCCACTTTTCATTTGTCCATTATGAAACTGGAAATGCAAAGTAGACATTATGTGAACTTATTTTTTGGGTGAGTGAGGAGCCTCTCTCTCTATTACACATCCCAATGGTCGATATTTATAGATATCCTGAATGTTTTCTGCCCTGTCCTCACATCATGAGTAGCCTAAAAGGCACTCCACACAGAAGAATGTTCCAAGAATCAAAGCCTCAGATGAGAATACCGGCAAGTTTCCTCTAGGAACAGAGTCTACGTTTGCAGGGTTTTGTAAATGGAAAGACCGAAGTTCCCATCTGTGACCCGAAAGCTCTCTGATTGGGAAAATTCCCGGAGCCTTTCCAAGACCCAATCTCTTTATCTTTACAGGGTTGTTTGAAGAATTCGATTGTTTGTGTGAAACGCCTTGCTCAGTGCCTGGCACACAGTAGGTGCTCTTACGTTTCACTGTTCTCTCTCCCCGCAACTGAACACAGACGTATACAGAGACCAAAAGCAAGCACCCAGCAGTTTTGAAGAGCATTTTGGTTTCCATTAAGAGGTGAGAAAGGTGTGAGATTGAACTCTTGATCTTCTGTGAAATCAAGGATGCATTTCCTGCGTGTGTGCGCGCACACACACACAGGCACACGTGACTCACCCTCAGAGAGTCCTTATGTGCTCAGAATCACAGCTCTCGCTAATCCAATAACACTCCTGGCATCACCCAGCGACTCCAGAGCGCTTTCTCCACGTGAACGCGTGAACTCCCCCACTGTCTCCCAAGAAAGGCAGCTCGCTCACGCTCACAGGGAGCGCCCTTTTCCCAGAGGAACACAGAGGAGATTCGGAGAGGCAGCTATCCCCTGGCAGCTCAGAGCAGAAGCAGACTCAGGTGCCCTAATTCTCACCCAGGCGCTAAAAGGAAAAAGGGTGGCCGCCTATAGGTGGGCCTGCCTGGCTGTCAGTCCAGAAAATGTTCAAACTATACCCAAGTGGGGGAGGGGGGCATGAGCCAGAGCCTGCATACCCGTGTGAGGAGACACACTAAGATGTGCTTTACAAGCCTAAATGTTCCTGGCATCCAAGCTAGTGCCCATACACAAACATGCACACTTAACCCTATGATCTCCATTTGTGCTGCAATCAGAGGAACCCCACCTCTGCTTCCCGATTCCACCTCCTGTTCCCCAATAATCCAGAGACCCCCCAAGGGCACTGCTGGCCACTTAGCCTCACACTCACTCCCATGGAAACAGCAATGTGCCAACAGGATCCTGCTCAATGTAACAACCTGGGGTTTGGCCTTGGGCTGCTCTGGCTTCCAGAGTGAAGCAAACAAACAGGGAGAGGGCTTCGGTTATGGCAAGAAGCGACACATTGTATTCGAGGGGTAATCTAATACAACTTTACTAAACTCTGTGTAGGTACCTGGTGCCATAGCAGATGCCCCTACTCCAAATAGAAACTAACAAGGCACGGGGCGGGGCGGGGTGGGGGTGGGGGGGAATTCAGGCATCTAAGATGTCATTAATTCTTATATGCTTCTTTCCCACATCATGCAGTATGAGATTCAAAGGTTTGGGGTGTTTTTCTTTTTCCTGATCTGCTCCTGCAGTTACCTGAAGGTCCTCCTGGTCATTAAAGTGGGCCTCGTTTGCTAAAAAGAGTAAACTGAGGCACGGAAGACCATGCGCATATATTTCAACATAAGAAAGCAGAGGTGGGACCAGAACTTCTTTTCAAAAGGCGTCAGATTAAAAACGAATGCGTGTCTCCAAGTCCAAGGGCAGCCTCCACCAGAGGGAAATGGCCTATCTGTGAGCAGCCCGCGAAGTAAGGCATGTTTTTTCACTTCTTGAGAAGGAACTAACTTGCCATCTTACTGAAAGGCTGACCAGGGCCATGGCATCACCGAGAACTCAGAGAATTTTCTTCGTCCTATGTCACGGCCCACTCAGAGCTCAGTTAATGTGCGGGGGATCGACTACATATAAAATAAGTAGGGAAATCTGTCTCTAGCAAAAGAGGAAAGGATGTCTGCTTGACAGTTCTGATCTCAAGCTAATGCTTATTATTGTTGTTATTTTTATTATTATTACTATTATTAAAGTAAATGCACCATGTGCTCATCAAGTCAAAGGAATGTTTAAAATGTGGGTGGCAGAATGGAAATGTCGGGGGGGGGGGGTAGAGAAATCTAGCTTCATGGTCTAGCTCTGCCATGTACCATGTGACCTCGGAAAAGCAGCAGCGTAGCTGCTCTGCAATCCCCCTGCTTGTAAACTGTTGACAACTCCAAGGATTACCAGGGGGCTCGATCGAATATGGCACAGTCTCGTGTCAAGTGGTACAATGCTGCCGATTCCAGCCAAGCCTTAAGTGAACTGGTACACAATCGGCACCCACGGATCTCAGCATTTGCCCAAATTCAACAAGCACCCAGCTGTGTGACCTTGGGCAAGGTGTTTAACCTCTCAGTTTCTTCATCTGTGAAATGGGACTGTTAGGGGAAAATAGTAAGGTACTTGGCAAATTAGTAAGTTAACGCAGTCAAAAGACAGCACCCAATAATTCATGGGAAAGAAACAAAACACAAAGCTAAAGATGAGTGGGTATGAGATGGTAGGTACCCGTAGGTAAACTCTACCCTACTATCAAGGGCAGATGGTAGGTACCCGTAGGTAAACTCTACCCTACTATCAAGGGCAGTTTTCCCCCAAACGGGCCTGCTGATCTCAGGTCTCTGCTTCTGAAAGAAAAGAGTAACCATGGTGGGCCTTTCTCAAAATGTAGACATAACATCAAGAAAATGATGTTCAGATAAGGCCTGCGTGCGAGCGATGATGCTCTCCCACTGCTGCAAAAGCAGCCTTTGAAAAGCCTGCCGCCATCCAACACACACGTGTAGCTTCCGGGGCAGACGGACAGAAGGCGAGGGAGCCCAAGGCAGGGGTAGCCTGTCTGTCCAGGCTCTGCGGGCAGCCTGGGTCCAGACACCATTCCCTAAGCCGCCAGAAACCAGGGGGGCCGGGCCCTCCCCTCTGACAGACAGGAGGCAGGGACCTGACTCCGTGGGGATGTCAGGAAGAGGCACGAGGAGGCTTTCAGCAGAACCAGGAGGGACTGTTGATGTACAGGGCAGTGCATTCGGTGAAATAAGCTCCCTGCGCAGACCACAGGCTCAGCCCTGAGGATGCAGCTGGGCCCGGCTGCCTCACCTCCCGGACCCCCAACCTCCACCTCCTTCCTCCAGATCAGAGCCCGCGCTGGAGCTGCCTTCCGCTGCAACCGTAGCAGAGGCCTATGGAGAAAGGAAGCTGTTTCATGGAGGGCGACCAAGAGGAAGGTCTGACCCCGGGCCCAGGGTCACCCCCAGACAATGTGCAGGTGTCTGGGCGTCTGTCACTATAAGCCAGGCCACAGACGATGTCAAAAGTCTCTTTCTGTGAAAGGCAACCTTCACGGATCCACTCAAAATTCCCCCAGGTGATGGAATCGTGATGAAACAGAATTGGGGGATGAACACAATCTGGGGGAGAAGGCAGGTTATGTTGCCAACCACTTGAACGACAGTCCCTGCTCTCTGGAGGCCTTCATTATTTTCAACGTGAGAGTCATAAAATGTCAGTGCTCAGAGGAACCTCATAGGCCATGAGGTCCAAGGTCACAGGGATAAACAGTCGCAAAGCCAGGGCTAGAATCAAGGCCTCTAGATAGTGGCAGGCCCCCCGGAGTGGCCATCCGATTTATTCCGTACACAGTATTTATTCCTACAAGGCTGGCGGGTCTCCCCTTATCACCCATGAATTCTCCTGACACCCCAGGCCTCTAATTGCTATTCGAGGATAGAAGACAACATACGCATAATGTATAGAATAAACTTAAATCTTAGGCGAAGAATGTCAAACAGATAGGAAAAAGGTAGGAACGCTAGAAGTGTTAAAGACCTCACAGGGGAATTCTGCTGAGTAATCTCCTGGGAGGCATTTTCTGAAGGGAATTTTAGAATCAGACTCAACAACACACTCTGAATTGAAATGTACACGACAACTAACGAGTGATCCTAGCACAAAACTGTAATTGCATAAAAATCTCATCAGTTGTGAGCAGGAGTTCCTAAATACTTCAAAACCCAGGTGCCTCCACTTAGCAGACTTAGGAATAGCCTGGCCTGACCTAGTTTCTTTATTTTCCATTTGTACCTTGAAACTATGTAAGTGATTGATCCTGTCATCATCTCTGAGGTTTAACGCTTAGCCTGATAAGCTGATACAGAAGTTTTAACAACTAACAGTTTGAGGGTGAAGTAAAGTAATACTACAAAAAAAAAATCACCTCTCGCCTAAGGCTCTTCCATAACACTACTCCGTCCTTAAACATCTCCCTTCTTCCAAAGGCAAAATTCATCCTGGGATTCCAGATGCTCTCACATAGGTCACGCCTCACACTTCCTCCTCTCTCTCCTTCCTACCATCAATATTTTTCTTCATATTTATGTAAGCCTTTCTTTCACCCCAAACTTTTGGCATTCCTCCTCCCCTGTCTTCTGCATCTAAAACCTAACACCATCCTACCTCTGTTCTTAGGCCTCCTGCAAATGCTTCTGAAATACCCCTGTGCTCCCTGAAGCCGACCCATGAACTGTTGGAAGAAGCGACCCAACTGGCACAGAAAATAGGAGTGTTCATTGATGGCCACATATTTCCATAAATTCCAACAGTGGTCTCCTGCACCTCTAGCCATGGAAGCATCTGGGACACCGGGACTAGTTGGTCTGAGTTCTCCTGACCAGCCACACACCCCACCCGGGAGGGGTGACAGGTACCCAGAAATAATTACACAAAGAGTGGCACCCACGCTGACCGACCTGGTCACCGGAGACGGCAAACCCACCCAAGAGCAATGCTTGGCCCATAGGAGGACTTTTCCAAAAGTCTATGAAACATCACGTACAACCCTTCATTCCTTTTTCTCATTATGGCCTTTTGTTGTTGCATTCGTTTGCTTACACTTTCTTACCTTTTTCTTGTTATCATTCCTCTTCCTTCCTCCTTCTTTAGCCAAAAGGGATGTTGCAATTGAATCCACCGTTCCCTTCCTCCCTCCCTAAAGAATTGAGGGCTTGCTTTTACATTTTAGTGTTACCCACTTTCATGGTACAAAACTCTTTTTTTTTCTTTTTGGCCCCATTTGATCCCAACAGTAGAATTTCTCATCTTGGCTAAGCATTAAAACAAAACAACAGCTTTAATTGTCTTCACTTGTGTAATGATGATATGCCCCCCCCCCACCTACTCAAAAGCTCTCTCTCTCTCTCTCTCTCTCTCTCTCTACCTCCCTCCCTCCCTCCGTAGAACCTTGCAAAGCAAAAGTGAACAGCTTAGCATCACAACCCAAAACTACCAAGAGGTTGCAGATGCTTGAAATGAACTTGTTTGAGGTTGATGTTTAGTTGTTTCTCAGGCGCTGAGAAATATTACATTATGCGTCAAAAACATTTAAAAATATAACCCATGGGGTTGGGGAGAAAAACCACACTGCACTTACATTGCCTCAAACTCTTCATCTGGTCCTCTCAGCTTACTTTGGCTGGTCTAAACCCTAAGATTAACAACTCAGAGTAGATATTTAAAAAGAATATTATCATTCAAATTCCGTGTCTAAGTAGTTGACCCTCGTTTGCTGGGAGAATTCCAGTTCATGTCTATTGCCCCGGTGCAATTAGTAACAGCGTCAAAAGTGTTCAGGTTTAAATAGCAAATGATATGACCGTCCAATCTATACGCCATCAAGATCCGAAATCCAATAGCCTAAAACTTTCCACTGTTCCCCTGGGTCTTAAAGCATGACCTGGCCAATAGTTTACGATTTTCAGAGAAAGAACTAAATGCTACAGAAAAGAACTGAAAGAAGTCGATGAGGCAGTAAGAAGCCATATTTCAAGGGTCTGGGGGAAAGGCTGGCACCCCAGCAGGAGACACTGGAAAGCACCTGGAAAATAGAATGAAGTTGGCCAAATGATCAATAAATATTTATGGCCCGAACAACAACATTTTGAGTGTGTCTGTAAGCATGGCTCCGCGCCAGCGAAATCGGATCTCCTGCAACCTACGCTACAGACCGATCTCGTTCTGTATCTGCATGGAGACTCTAAACTGCCCAATTAAATTAAAAAGGTAACACAGCTAGACACGGGGCTTCAGAAAGAGGGCCAACTAGGAAGAGTCAGTTTATGCAATTTGAAAAACATCTACTAACAGGGTGAAAAAAAAAAGGGGGAATCTTTAATCCAGCTGCAAAAAGTAGCTATAGACGCATGATGAGAAGAGATGATAGATTTGGGCATTGTCTTGGCATTCCTATCCCTGAGTTAAGAAAAGCTTAACAGCGAGAAGCAAAGAAGAGACCTAGAAGGTGGTGAACAGAGAGGCGAATCCCATCCGAGGTTCTAAGTAGCCAAATAAAAACATGGCGACTGTGTTGTTAACACACAGATTCCTCTGTGATGACCGCATGGGGCTGAGGACGCTGATTATTTGGAGAAACTGCTCCCCGCCGGGCAGGGGTAGAGGAGCCAATACCTTCCGCTCAGACAAGGAGCCTGGCGTCTGGCTGCTTCTCCATCAGCCATGGGCTGTGGAGGGCGGGCGGGTCTGCAGGTAGAATCCTAGGGCTCACTTTCCCTCTCGTGCCGGAATAACTGCAAACAGTGTGCCCCGGCCCGTGAAATGGGCTTGGAAACACTACATTTTAGGCTTTGAAAAAGCACTAAATTTTAGGCCCAAAAACACCCACACAAAAAACTCTTGCTGTGCAGACAGCAAAGGTAGGTACCTCTGGCCTCTTTGCAAGCAGGAAAATGCAATGAAAACCATAGAAAGAAAGTGAACTCATTGCTGTTCTGTCTCTCATCACCCAGCGTGTAAGTGAGATGCCGGGAAGGGCAGCGTCCGTGATGAAAGAGGGGGAACAAGCCGAGTCAGGAGCCTGGGGAAGGATGCGACCTTGGAGGTGAACATAATCACCTCCCCACCTGTGCGACAGTGACTACACTGGGGAAACAAGAGCCCTGGGTCTCTGCTTGGTGGTCGGAGGCAAACATTGCTGGACCTTCCAGCATCTTCCAGAAGCAGCCCAGCTGACTGCCAGGTCTGGAGACCGTGCCTGGGCAGGCTCTTGCCCCAGGCTCAGCGGAGTCATGCAGGGTGGCTGGGACCCCTGCACCTAAAGCACCAACCATCACTACCTTCTCGTTGCCCTCTCTTTTATTTATTTTTTTAAAATATATTTTTACTGATTTCAGAGAGGAAAGGAGAGAGAGAGAGAGAGAGAGAGAGAGAGAGAGAGAGAGAGAGAGAGAGAAAAAAACATCAATGGTGAGAATCATTGATCGGCTGCCTCCTACATACCCCACACCAGGGATCGAGCCCACAACCCAGGCATGTGCCCTTGATCGGAATCGAACCCAGGACCCTTCAGTCCGCAGGCCGCCACTCTATCCACTGAGCCAAACAGGCTATGACCCTCTTCTAATTTCCACAGCTTCTAAGAACAACACGGTGTTTTTATTTTTAGGCATAACATGCCTGCAACAGCTGGTCAGTTTGCAATTTTCTAACAGTGTGGCCTTGGGTGAATTGTGCACCTCTCTGCATATCATTTTCCTCCTCTGAAAAGGAGATAAAATAAAACCTCCCCCACCCCAGAATGCAAAAGAGCAATTGTATGTTAGCATGACAAGTACATGATGCAGGCTCCACCTGTATCAGGAAGACCCCGACAGGGGTGAATGCAAGAATCTCCCTTCAACACAAACTCATGGAATGCCACCACAGCCCCAGGCCATTCCTTCCGCAAAACTGAGAGGCATCTAATTGTGCTGCCACCGAGCCTCTACCTGTGGCTCTTTGGAAATGGGAGCCTGGCTTTGCTGAAAAGCCCTGACCTGCACTAACCAGCTTTGGGTTTGCACAGAGTCCGATGGAGCTCAGAGCAAGCTGGCTCTGGGAGGCTGACCAGGGCTGGTTTGTCTCCTAGAAGGAGGTCATCTCCTACAGGGTGGTCTGGTCTCTTTAAGAAAGAAAAAAAGTTGCACAAACCGAAAAAAAACACACACACACACACAACAACAAACAAAAAAAAGAACCCCAGCAATACTAACCAACCAAAAATGCCAGGAATGCAAGCTCTGCCAACCAAATAAATAAATAAAATGTGAGATACTTTATAATAACTGGACACGATGCATTTCTCAAGCCTGCATAATTGAAATACCCTACTTTTCCATCCGCCCTGCAAAGGTCCTGGTGGCCTCTAGTCTTGGTGGCTGTTTGGATCTGAGGTAGCGTTGACAAAGCCCATCACCCAAAGTAACTAACCGACCCTTGTGACTTTAGCTCTGACAGGTGAGACCTCGAGACCCTCTGAAAGTTACCCATCTCCGTGTGTGCTCTCTGGAGATCTCCACTAAGCAGGAGAAGGCGGTCTCTTTAACTGTACTCTTCTCTTACCTAAAGAGGTACAGAATACAGCGGTAGCCCCTATCCAACATTTCAAGGGCCCCTGAAAATTCTACCCCAATCAGGGTCCCTTTTTTGTTGACTTGTTTTCTAGTTAACTGTTCAAGAGAATGTATTATGGGTCCGGCACTGTTTTAAGAGGTTGCACACATTCCTAGATTTAATTCTCATATCAACCCGTGAGGTGGAACAATTACGACACTCATGGATGCAAGAGCAGGAGCACAGAGAGATGCAGTCATTTGCCCAAAGTCACACAGCTGGGAAGTAGCAGAGCTGGGATTCCAACTCAGACAGGTTGGCTCTAGAGCCCCAGCTCTGAGCCACTGGGGTCCTTAGTCACTAATGGGGTGGTCCGTGGAGTGTGGGGGGAGGGTCTTGAAGCACTATGAACAGGGGATCCTGGTAGCCTGGCAACTCTGCCTCCTTCTTGTCTACACTGATGAAGATACACAGACTGATGAGAGAGACGGGGAGAGGGACAAAGTGTCTTCCTATCTCTAAGGTCCCCAATGGATGGACATGCTCTGCTCGGATGGGGGGGGGGGCAGGCGCGAACGTTTTACTCTTGTAAAGCAGCACACATCCAGAATTAGGGATCTCGCTCTTCTCTGGAAATTACACTCACCTCCCCAAGAAGGTGGAGAAGGAAGGAGACAAAAACTGAAGCAGCTTGGGAATGTATTTGCTTTGGCACCCAGCCTCCACCCGTCCCCAGCCAGGTCCCCACCGGGAGGGAGCTCCACGGACCCTCAATAGCTTTGTTTGTTTTAGCCCATTTAAGATCTGAAGAGCCCGGCCGTCGCACATTGCCATCAACAGGGTCTATCTTCCCACGACGAAGGAAAATGCAATTCCAATGTCATTTCAAAGTACAGGTATGTCAATTCGGGCCCGAAAGCTGTCAAAAATGCTGGGAGGTCTCCATCTCTAGAATAAAGGTTCCTGATCAAGTCCTATTCACAAACACAGGCTAACAATCCAGGACTCCTGTCCTTACGCCCCTTCCCAGTCCCCCGCCTCCCTTCTGCTTGTCTCTAGCTCTCCCATGGGAGCAGGGGACGGGGTGCAAGGGGGAGGGGGGTGGAGGGGCCTGGTTTAACTATTTAAACCAGATAAGATCCCAAACTAGTCGTCTCCACACGTAAGAAACTAAACAACCCATAGACTCATTCTGACAAATATTTAAGTCACAGCTGTGGACACAAAGCCACGCTGCTGTGAGAAGTTAAACTTTAAACACATGTCTTGTACGGTCTGATGGGCAAAGCAAATCCCTGCTCCGCCAGGGTCTTCTCCTCCCACAACAAAGCAGGCGGCCAGGCCGGCATGTTTTCCATCCCTGCACCTGCACGTGTAAGTTGCAACGGAAGGTTCTTGACTGAGCTTTGAAAGGTAACTTGCAGTGTTGCTCAAGGCAGTGGACGCTGAAGTTAGAAACAGGGCTTCATTGTACTTCAGCCGCTAGCTCACTAGATATTCTCAGGTGAGTGACTTACCTTCTCCAGGCCTCTCTTTCCCTCTCCCCTGTATGGGGTATGGGTAGAATGTTCACACATGTTTCTAAACACCCAGAATTAAATTCACTAAAACTTGGTTATTATAATCTATCTATGTATTTTCAAGTTTCTCCCTTTTTTTCCCCCCAAGATAGTTCCAGAAATCAAGCCTCATTACAATGAATGGCAGAAAACTGCCCAATCCCTTTGACCAGCTGAAATTTTATTGTATTGAATGTTGCTAACATGGTTTGTTAATCTTTAAAAAATGAATAAATAAATTGAGGCCTATAAAAACGTTTATTTGAATGGATGTGACTGTAACATTAGGCCTTATTCTACCCATTTTACAGATGGAAAAACAAAGGGAAGTTATGTACCCAGGGTTTGTTTTTTATCAATAACCAAGAGCATAATATACTTAAACTCTCTAAAATGTCACATTTAATTACTTAAAAGTTGCTTCAGCTGTTTACTGTGATCTAAACCTTGGGTTGCCAGGGACTCTTCCGTTCCCCGCACCTGGGCTCCACTGTAGGTGTGTGAACTGACATACTGCTAGCTACCCCATATCTCCCACACGACCCAACCTATGGACACGCGTATCAACAAGCCACTCTAAAGGAAAAGACCTACTAGTTGCGTGTATATCTCCACAGGGCACTACCCTGTCACTTCTTGCCTCTATAGTTTGAATCAACTGTGACTAACAGAACTTATTCTGGCTTCCTTGGACCCCCCCCCCCCCCCAAGGCAACTGTCATAAGGACGCCAGTTTTGAGTGGTAGCTCTAAGTGCCTGAAATGTCTCTGGTTCTAGTGGATCTCAGCATTGCTCTCAACATCCATCGCCATCCTTTGAGGACACACAAGCTAGAGCCTTCTCTGCACACTTCTCAGGGATCCAAGCTGGGGTTGAGGGTTAGGACAGTGGTTCTCAATCTGTGGGTCGCGACCCCTTTGGGGGTCGAATGACCCTTTCACAGGGGTCGCCTAAGACCATTCTGCATATCAGAGATTTACATTACGGTTCATAACAGTAGCAACATCACAGTTATGAAGTAGCAACGAAAATAATTTGATGGTTGGGTCACAACATGAGGAACTGTATTTAAAGGGCTGGAATGTTGAGAACCACTGGGTTAGGGGGTCTGAGAGGGGAGGACGTGCCCTGTCTTCACTGGCATCTATAAAGGACCCTCCAAGCGACAAAACATGGGCTTGGCTTGTGTCGAAAGTTTAAGCAGATTCAGAAAGAGTTAAAATGCACAACTAATCCTTCTGGCAGAGGCGAGGAAGGGTAAGCCACAGGGAGCAGCAGCTAAACTAATGGAGAAGCTGATGCACACTTACACATGATTGCAGTTCATTATTTTCCAGAAAGCATCGCCTTTTCTCGGTATCTTGCTAACTTCACCTCCAAAATCACAAATCTCAAAGGATAGCTGGCAGTGCCTTATCCTAAAAGCAATCATCTTTTCTTCTTAAACGGCATTTATTCCAGGAATAATGGAGTGTCAGACTCCATGAAACTGCTTAGCACCAAAAAAAAAAAAAAAAACTGTGCCTAAGGCAACATGAAGTTTCTTTCCCACCCCTTTCTTCTTCAAGTCCTTCAAATCAAAGAAGAGGACACCACCACCCACTAACTAACCAAAGACCCAAAGCGGGCTGTTGGGATGTTTGCCCTCTCCTAAGGCATCTGTAGTCCCCGAGGGCAGATGAGAAAAATGGCCAAAGTGAGTAATCTGCATGAAAAGCATCAGCGTGTTTCCCGACATTAAAATGCCCATTTCAGCGCTCCTCCCATCTCCTTGTCCTTCACCCAGAAAAGAGGCGCTAGAAAGCTAAGCGACCTGTGACAGGGGAGCTCAGGAAAGCAGGACATTTGAACTCAAGCCCTGGAGGGCCGGCCAGTTAGACACCTTTCCCCCTCTGCTGGCCCAGGCCCTCCATCCAGGTCCATTTCTAGGGGATGCAAAGTCAGGGGAAGGATGTCCTCTGAGGGTGTCCATTCCCCAAACGTGAAGGGGGAAAAAAGCCAGAGGGTTCTTGCTCATTTGGAAAAAAAATGAAGAAGCGAGAATGGGGTGCTGGACATTCGATAAACTGTTTCCCACTCTTCACGAAAACACAGCTGTGAAAATAAATACCACCCCCAAACCAGGGTCTCAGGCCACCAACAGTCCTCCTCCCTGCCTCTCTCCAGCTGCCACCAGCATCGCCCGCTCAGGCACAAACGCACAGCCTGCAAGGAAATTGCCAGGCGTGAGGGGAGACGTGGAGGAGACCCCGACCCAGAGCTGGGGTGCGCGTCTGGGCCGTCACCACTCACCCGGGGAGGGAAAAAGCTCCAGATCCACTTTTTCCGTCTTGATGATGGTGAGGGTCGGTTTGAGATCGACGGCCGCCTTCATGGTGCCAAGAGTGGAGGGCGGACAGGATAATAGCAAGTTTGCTGTTATTCTTGTTGTTTTTGCTTTTTAATGGGGATTCGTCTCGGGGAGGGGAGAAGGGACGGGGGCAATCCGATTTTCTTCCCTAAAGTCTCAAATGCCCGCCGGCTTTCCCCCTCCCGCGCGCAGAAGGTGCGCGCCCGGTGCTCCCGGCGAAGTTGGCACTTGGCGGGGAAAGTCGCGCGCTCGGGTCCCAGGCTCGCCCGCGCCCGCTCCCTCCTCTGGGCCGCCGGCTGCCTCCGCTCGTCGCCGCTCCCCGGAGCCGCTCGCCGGTCCTCCCTCCCGCGCACGCTCTTCCCTCCTCTTCAGGGCGTTTCTCTCCGCGCGGAGCCGGGCGCCGGGTCTGCGCCCCCCCGCACCGCATCCCCCAGGACCTCCGCGGGGGGGAGCGCGGGCGGGGCGCGGGGCGGGGCCGACAGCGGCTGGGCCCGGACTCCCAGCCAATCGGAAGCGGCCGCCCAAAGTGAAAGGAAGGTGGGCGGGGCTCCTGGCAGCCGGCGCCCCGCCCCGCACCCCGGACCCCGGGTCAGGCCGCCAAGGGGTAGGCGTGGAGCTGGGTGCGCCTCGGGCGGGCCCGGGGGGCGGGGGGACCCTGGGCACGGATGCGCGGGGCCGCGGGCAGCAGGCTGCGTGCAGAGTCTCCCCGACCTTCGGGAAAGTCCCCCTGATTCTCCACGCATTCTTGAGGGCTTGGTCACCCGCTCCGGCCCCCTCCCGGTGGCAGCATAGTTTTGGAAGTGCGTGTACATCATTCATTCACAAAGACTGACACACAGGACGTGAGGCATGCGGGTGGAGGGCGTGCGTGTGAGCAGTCGCAGGAGCCTCGCGAGCGGGTGTCCCCACAAGGGCTGTAGGAATAGTGGGCTCCCTCTGCTTAGTGAGCCAGGGAGCAGGACTGTTTATAGGCTTTTTAGAACCCACCGGTGCAATCAAGAAAAAACCAACCTGCCCTGGGTAAGCCTCAAGCCCAAGGCAGCCTACTGGGCACCCCAAAACAGAGGCTCACATGCTGCTGTTTAATTGGGAGAGTCCAGAACAGGGCCCCCAAACTAGAATCAGTCCTGGGCTTCCATAAGCTTCATTTTACTTAGAGCAGCGCTGACGCTGAAGGGGAAGTTACTGTTCCGTCCCTAACTATGTCCCCATTGTCCCTTTCACAGGCTCTCCTCTGGGAGATGAAACTGACCACCCCACTCTACCACCACCACCACCAAAGAGATCACCGGGTGTCTCTGTGGCTGTGAATTTCTGGAGCCATCACCCGTGACATCATCCACTTGGCAACACCAGACGCTTCGGACACCCCAACGTGATCCCGAATAATTAATGATTTGCCCCTGGTACATTGCTTATCATAAATGGAGATCGTTGGTCTTAGCAACCAGAAGATACAGCAGTACGTACATCTACTCCTATATAGAGACAGCTAGGGCCAGACGTTAAGAGCTCTCGTTCAGTCACTAAAAGATGAAATATAAACTTTTCTGAGCAACCTCGGAGAAAGCTATTTTTACTAAGTGCTGTTGCCTGATTTCTAAGCATACGTTGAACTCCCACAGCTTTGCCTGTCACTGTAACGTCTGCCTCTCATAAGTTTTAACACACCTGCTTTCTTTCCTCTAACCCCAGGTTCGTCTCCTTGCAGCCTTCTAACTCGCAGGCTTCCCACAGCAAATGAGGGAAGGAACTAGGAATAGAAAATAAATCTTGAACTTCCGGTTCACACTGCAGATCATGCCCCTCCTTCAGTAAACCAGGGGGAAAATATTTGTATGGAATAATCCTCATTTGTGAAGGATTGTTGTCATCCAGCTGTGTCTCCAAAAGGTACAGGAAAACAATGCTGGCCCCCAGATGACAAGAACAGGCAGTTCTGATCCTGGGAAAAGCCGGGGAAACAGCTGATGGATGAATTGTGCATTCACACATCCAGATGAGCCCCAAAGAAAAGGATCGGAAACCAGCCCTGCCGTGCCCACTGTGAATACATTAGCAGAAGAACTGAGCAAATCAAGTGTTGCTTGGAGGAATTTTCTCTCATTGATGTTATCTTAAGAAAATGTTGGGTTTTGTTTTAATTCTAGTATGAGTACTTGGCTTTTTTCAAAAGCAGCTTCCTCAGATCACGTCCTTTCTCTCTTCCCCAGTGGGTCCTTAGCTTTCTTCTCCAGGCTAGCCTAAACACCGCTGCTAATGCCCTCCAAACCCCCTCTTCGCTAAGAATCCTTCCTGGTTAAACTGTAAACACTTTCCACTCCCGCAGCGGGGAGGTTTAGTCCTTCAGTTCTTCAACTCAACGTGTCCTCACCCTTTTCTAACCTAGCCAGGCTGGAAGCACAGAAACTCAAAATGTTTGAGGATCCCAGTCAAGGAATGGGGTTGGGGAGATGGCCAGGTTGGGGAGATAGCCAGGAGCCCCCACAGACCTCCCTGAAAGTTATCTCTATGGGAGCTGATCATAAATATCATATCAGTGTTATCAGAAGTTATGCATCGAACCCTCCGGTTAAAACTTCACTTGGGACAAGGAGCACTAGTACAGACAAGTTAAAACATTGCAAGTATCAATGCGATTAACCCAATCAAATTTGATTAATGAACATTTTCTTCTTTTTAAAAAAATATTTTTTTATTAATTTCAGAGAGGAAGGGAGAGGGAGAGAGAGAGAGAAACATCAATGATGAGAGAGAATCATTGACCGGTTGCCTCCTGCACGCCCCCTACTGGGGATTGAGCCCTTACCTCAGGCGTGGGCCCTGACTGGGAATGGAACCATGACCCCCTGGTTCATAAGTCCAGGCTCAATTACTGAGCCACATCAGCTGGGCGAAAATTTTATGCTCTTTAGAACACAAGTAGATTTTCCTAAATGTTCCTTATGAACTTCAGTTGCCATTTCTGTCTTGCCATGTCCTTAAAGACAATGCCTGGCCCAGTGCCTGACACACTGCAGATGCTCCATAAATATGTGTTGAATGATGAATTATCAACTTCCTGGTCATGTGGGCGTCAGCTTGCCACCAACTCTCTCTAATTTAAAGATCGAGTGAGTTTGGTCTGCTATGGCTGTGAAGATGAACTTGAAAAACGGCAGTGACTCCGCACCCAGGTCTGCCCGTTCTCCCATAGGGCAGGGGGGAGCGTCTGTTCCCCAGTCCCCATGTCACTCCAGGTCATTTGTGCCTCAGTTTCCCCACCAGCAAAACAAAATCGGCTGAACCTTGCCTTCCGCTTGGCTAATTGTTCCTAGATTATATCTGATTGCTAAGGCATTCAAGACAAATCAGCAGAGGACATACTTGTTACTAGTAGCTCTGGCGTTCTGTTGCTCCCTCAGTTGGGAGAAAACAGAAGTATATTTTTAAACATTCCTTAGACTTAGGGAATTACATCCAGCAAGTGCTGCAGCTGTTTAAGCCAGGAACATCATGCCAGTAAGATTTAAAAAAAAAAAAAAAAGGCTGCAGGAGTTGAGGGACAAGGGTGTGGAACTAGACATTATTGTACAAGAAAAAAAAATAGTCACATTTTTACATGAATTCCCTCAAAAAACATGAAGTATGTAAAAAGAGAAAAAAAAACACATAAACTTTGTCAGTTATAGTCCTCCTTCAACTCCACCCCAAATTGAACTAAAAGAAATATGAAAATTCACCTAATTTCAAACACAGCAGACAGGCACCCCTCTCCAGAAGTGTGCGAGAATAAGTCGTCAATTTCCTGAATGTTGAACTTCGACAAACCTAGGGATCTCTGAGTTTCCAGCTAAAGTACGCTTTATTAGAGGTAAATACAAAAACAGCCAGACCACTAACGGCTAATCCAGAACAAGCTGATGACTCACAGATGTTAATTTACCGGTTTAAGTGTAAGATTAAAAAAAAAAAGAGAGAGAGAGAGAGAGAGAAACTCCTCGATTAACAACCTGAGTTTGTGGTTGTTTTTCTTTGAGAACAGGCAACAGCCTCTGACACAGAAACAGGCTCCTAAGGCTTAACTGGAAGGCAAGTGGTTTCTCTGATAAGTTGAGCCCTTTAAAAGCACCCGGGGAAGAAAGATGCCTGGGACTCCCTGTCCACCACCATCAAGCAGCAATAAAATGGAAAATCAGAGATTGGGGTGGGGGAGGGGGATGAGAATAACTCTCTTAATTAAACTCTGATGTCAAAGGACATTGGGGTCAACACAAGAACCCCAGTGGGGGACCCAGAACTGACTGCAGGCTGGCTCTGTGACCTCACCAAAGCTACTTAACCTTCCTGTGTCACAACCTCATCTCTGTTCCAGGGAATAAAACCAGCCCTGGCTCTCCCCACCATGTAATACAGACTCATTAGCTATTGTTTAGATGGTACAATAAACAATGAGCGATAAGAGGAGCTGCAGTTGGGAGGGAAGCGGCCAGAGGGATGGGCAGGCCAGGGGAGGACTGGGGGAGGGGGCGGGCTTGTTGGCCGGGAAAGCTCTCCATAGTAAAACAGAGACGAAAATGAGTGGTGTAAGCTCTGGAATAAGACTCAGGTTCAAATTCCAGCTCCCCCACCTAACCAGCTGAGTTAGCCCGCCCACATCAGGCACACAGTCCTGAACCTCAGTCCCTCCCTGTGAGAAGCAGGGATGATAATACCACCCACCTTTTAGGGTTGTTTGGAAGATTCAATGAGAAAATGCGTGCAAAGCCATAAATCAGAACGAGTGCTCAGTTATTATTAAATCACTGTGATTGCTATTAAGCTCCAGCATAAGGTAGAATATTTGAGAAATCACATTAAATCTCTCGGAGGCGGGGTGCGGGGGGGGGGGGGGGGCGGGGAGATTGGTGCTTGGCAGAGAAGCCAGGACCCTCAGGTTGAATGACCACATTTCATTTAAAATTCTCCCCATGCCTGCTCCTCGCTTCCTGATCTGGGAACTCACCAGGGTGGGTCTCAGTTGGGAAACGCCACCCTAGCTGAGAGGAAGAGAAGTCTGCAGGTTGGTATTGGTTTTAAGAGTCACGGAAAAGCTGTGGTCCACATTCAAGAAGGAAGGTCACGTTTGTGGTGGCTCTTTGCAGACAAAACCTTAGGTGTCCGCTTTGTCACACATTAGAACTAGGGGAGGGTCTCTTAGGGAGAGGCAAGGCCAGCCCTCCTGTTTACCAGTGTGTGTGTGTGTGTATGTGTGTTTGAGAGGGTAAGTCATTCGGCCCAAGCCACACAGCCTGAAAAAAAGGCAACACCAGGACTAGAACGGGACCCCCCTGATTGAAATTCTCTCCAGGGGGCTCCTTGCATTTACAGATATCACATCCTCTGGAGAAACCACTGCCAATCGGCTTGGTCTGTTGCCGGACACTGTTGAGACACGAAGCAGGGATGCAATGTGCACAGGAACAGGCCGAGGATCAGACTCGGCTTCTAGAAATATAACCGTCTTCTGGGCACTGCATGTGCTGTCGCTGGGCGAGCACATGACAGGACAACCACTGTCATTCCCTGTGGAAGACAGCTTGGCGTGGGCTGGCAGGAGAATAGGGGTCTGGGTTGGCTCTCTCGCTGTCTGCAGTTTCCTTAGACTGTAATTATGAGCCATTCAGCTGCATCTGCAGCCCCAACAATGTGGGATGGATTGGCCCCATAACCAGGCCAGGAGACATTTTAGAATCTACCAGTTTAGACATCACGTACCCTTATCGCACACAAAGAGGCGGGGAGCTGCCAGGCAAGGCCACTGGGTTCCAAGGCTCCCCCACACCCAGCATCAACTTGCTCTTCTGCAAGGGCCTGAGCAGATTTCCCAGGAATGTTGCTCCCTCTTGGGCAGGGATCATGCAGAATGCATGCTGCCCCATGAGCCTTTGGGGATTGTGTAATTTGGATTCCAATGTAAGTTGTCCTAAATTGGCCTCTGGGGGAGTGAGAGGGATGATGGCATTAGCGTAGATGGCAGGAGGACTGATGTTCTTAAATAACTGGGCAGAGGCAGGGAACCAGGCTGCTAGCATGGTGCTTCGCTGCACCCCTGGGAACGGGATCCTGGCCCCTGCCCAGGATGCAGGTGTTTTTGCCGCTGGAAGGCCAAGGCCCTCCCCTGATCTTACCCTGCTCGCCTCTTGGTTACAGACAACACCAGACCTCAAAACAGATGTTCTGTGCAGTTGTGGCCTGAATCTTAAATGAAGATAATTTTATTGTGGAATCTTCCCCCTCCCCCTTCTCCTCTCCCTTTCATTTAGAAATGCCAAGTTGATGGCCCCAAAGGACTAGCATTTACCACCCTAGAGATGAAGGAGCAGAGGTGGGGTGGGGTGTCTCTTCATCCTGTTCTTGATGCTGGAGGCCAGGCGGAGGGAGCAGACAGCACTGGGAGAAGAAGTGTCCCTGAGAGGAAGAGGGACCATGGTGTAGGTGGAAGCAGTAGAAGGGACCTCCTCTGAGAACAGTGGAAGGAGAAATCGGGGCCTGAAGGAAGGGGAGGGTGGGACCGGAAGAGGCGGTAGAGTCACAGAAATTCTGTGTCCTTGTCCCCACGATTCCAAAATGAAATGAAGGCCTGGTGATACATCCAGTACTTCACAGAGCCAGTTCAATTGTCCTGCATGGCCAGTGGTGATGGAAGGACAATGAGCCAAGTCAATAGGAGGCCCTCTGTCTGGTACAGGGCAAAGGATACAGAGTGGAATGGAAGTGACAGGGTCTCAGCAGGTCACAGGAGCTGCAAGGGAAGGTCAAGCCAAAAATCTACACTGAACACAGAGGCCCTTTCTCAGCCTTTCCCCACATGAACACTTGCTGCACGCAAAGAATTCCAGAATACCCCTCCCCGTCCCCAGAGGTGCCCCCTTTGTGCTCAGCAGCCTGAGCACACCCCCGGGGCCTATTTGAACCTGCGAGTCTGCCTCCCACATGGCCTAAAGCAGTGGTTCCCAACCTGGGGCACAGGACCCACAGGGGGGCAATTTGATTTTTAAGTGGGGCAATTCAAGAATGAGTTATTCACAGTGAATTGTTTGCATTTCTTATGGTTCGTGGGGCCTCCTATATAGCATATAGATATATATTGTGACCAATTTATGCATTTCAGTTCTCTCTTATATGTTTTGAAACTTTATTTGCTATTTTTTCATGTCACTTCATATGATTACTTTAACAATTTCTTAGTGGTTTCTTCCTCAGTCCTTCAACTGTCCTTTCGTTCTTTTATTTTTCTCTTTCATGGATGCCATGTTCTTTGGAAGCTTGTTTAGACCAAATTAATGGCCTTTTAGGCTTCCTCCACGTGAATAGGAGTTCACTTTTTGAATAATAAGAATTCTATATCATGGGGGCGGGGGCGGTTCAGGATTTTAGAGATGCTTAGGTGAGGCATGGCCAAGAAAAGGTTGGGAGCCACTGGCCTAAAGGCAGGGGCTAGCTCCAATCCTCATTATAAACTAAGGTGCTTAGCCAAGAAGGGGAGGAGCTCAATAAACTGTTGATTATTCTTTTTTAAATATATTTTATTGATTTTTTACAGAGAAGAAGGGAGAGAGATAGAGAGTTAAAAACATCGATGAGAGAAAAACATCGATCAGCTGCCTCCTGCACATCTCCTACTGGGAATGTGCCCGCAACCAAGGTACATGCCCTTGACCGGAATCGAACCTGGGACCTTTCAGTCTGCAGGCCGACACTCTATCCACTGAGCCAAACCGGTTTCGGCACTATGTTGATTATTTAATGAATGAACAGATAACTTTGTAATATCCAAAGGTAGATCTTGAACTCCGATATCTGTCTTGTGTTTTTTGTGAGACTTCAAGTTCCTCAAAGCTGAGGACTAAAGAGATAACCAAGGGACTCTCTTCTGACAGAAAAGAGCCTTGTAAACTTTTATTCTGCTCCTCTCATCTCCCATCCCCCAGTTCCGTAAAGGAAAATGTTGCCTGAAGTCACCATATTTGTTTTTTTTTTCATCTGAGTATTTCTGGGTATCGTTCGTGAAAAGTGGTATTTGGCTCACCACAAAGCAAGCTAGCTGTTCTGTTGTTGGTCTGAACTTTTGCACAGCATACCGTTCAGAGTCTCAGACTGCTGCTTAGAAACAGTCTTCAGGAATTTCTGAACTTTGAGTGGAATCTTTTGTTCCGTGGGTTGTCATGAAGGTAAGAGGTGCTCGCCGAATTCACTATTTGTAAGATAAGAGAATACATAAAAGGACCCCAGTTTTCTCCATCTTTGTGAGGAAGAATCAAGCGTCAGACATTTTATAGGGAGCCCAGTGCCTGTTATGAATCCTCTGCACCTTCTCAAGTTTACTGTCACTGGTCGGGTCCCCAGAAGCATTGCATTTTTGGAATCCTTTGGACATACTGTAGGCATCCCCCAGGGAGAGGATGGTCTGATCATGGGACTAGGAATGGAGAGGGGAGGGTGAGTTAGCTAAGCCACTGCCCCCTCACAGGTGGTGCAGAAACACATAAAGAAGGCCTGAACCTCTTGCTGGCTGGACTGTGCCAGCCTACCCCTCTCCATGCTTAGTTATATCTGCTAATGGACAATGGAGCTGTGTCCATGGGAAACCAGACTGATCTTAAGCCATAGAAACCAAAGAAGTAATGGGTTTGGTTAGGGTCTACCATTGCCGCTGAGCTGTGATGGTGATCATGAACACACATGATTTTGTATCCCTTCCTTCAGACCGCGGTTCATGTAACAGGCCCAAGAAAACATGGAGTGAGTATGTCTTACTAGCCCATAAATCTAACGTTCTTTGAGTACAACATTGCAGTCACCTACAAACATCGCACACAGGAATCTATTTCTATCTTACCTTTAGCATCCTTCACCATACAGTGTTATTGGGTTCTAATGAGTCAATACAAATCCTACCTTTGCCAATGCTCAGTCTAGTAACAGAGATCTCATTTGATGTTACAGATCTTGCTGTGACAGACCTCTTTTGTATGTGTATGATCCTGAAAAAATGTGTCCAGAATCTGAGTTTCATCAATAACGCAGGAAGATAAATCCATTAAAACAACAACAGGGTGTCCAGGTAACGATTCAGACTTCGAATTTACTGAGCAGCAAATATGCCACTGAGTGAAAGCTGACGGTTGAAAAACAGCCTCAAGAAAGGATATGTCAACTTCTCTGGGATTCCAGCTCACATTTAAGTCTCTGTTCTTAAGGGCCGAAAAGAGAGGACGCCTCTTGAATTGACAGGAAGCCAGCTGTGCTCGCTCCACATCTGCATCTCCCTTGCTAGGGAGCCTGGCAATGACGCGTGGGGCGGAACAGCCCCCGGCGCACATCATCTATCTGGATGGGCTCCTACGCAACAAAAACCTTTCTTCCTTCAAGCTGGTGAAGAGCAGAGAAGCAAGTCTGACGTGTGGAACCTGCAAGAAGGCGCCCTTTAATCAGTCTGGCCTGTGCGGCCCTTTCAAGGGTCCGGGGCTCAACATCATAAGTGATGGAGGCAATGCGGAGCATGAAGACAGGAGAAAGTATAGAGGTTCCTTCCGCGTGGAAACGGATTTCATCAGATTGATCAGAAACACGTGTTTTCCCCAGACTGGGAAACCATCTTGAAAGACTTTATCCCAGAAAGGCCCTGGGTGGGAAGTGCCACAGGGATGCCGTGGGAGTATGGGGGGGGGGGGGTGGAAGGGTGAGGTGCAGAGGGCGGGGACCTGAGCAGACTGTGGGGGGAAGCACAGGGCAGGCAGCTCTCCCAGGGCAAGTTCCCAAGAGAGATCCCTTTCCAGGAATTAGACCTTCTAACTCATGCTGAGAATTTTGAAAAATCAGAAAGATGCTGGGCTCTTCTTTCAGGGAATTCCACAGCATTGGGGGACCAGATGGCGGGCAGCAATCCCTGCAGATCCAGGAGAGGACCAGCACATTCCTCAGTCTCAGGGAGCGAGCATGTTCTGTTGTGGAGAGCAGGTTTTGTTTGTTTTTTGGGTTTTTTTTAATTGAACTGAATTGACTAAAGTGTGGAGGTAAGGAGACATGTCTACGTACATGCCCCCTGCAAACATCTGCAGTTTCCAAATAGCCCATACAAAGCCCTGCAGTTTCTTGCTAAATCCACTATCGAGGGCCTTTGCTTTCCTAACTGCAGAGAAGGTACTTCAACGCTGAAGCAACCGAGGAGGCAAAGTAAGAGATTGGGAGCCCAGGCCCCGGCAGGAGATAGGCAGCACTTGGGGGTTAGCCCTGCCAGTCCCCAGCTGCCAGTCCCCAGCTGCCAGTCCCCAGCTGCCAGTCCTTTGGCCTCAGGAAGCCTCAGTTTCTTCACCTGTGGAATGGAGCCGATCACGGAGCCCAGGGCGCAGGGTTGAACTGAGTGTGGAAGGAACAGTGTGCCAAGGACTTGCACGGTGTCGGATCTAGAGCGTGTGCTCAGCATCCCTTCGCTGTCGTTTTTCATTGGAAAACAAGCTTGTGACCAATGAAATGCAGTGAGTATAACATTTTCATGGAAGTTCATCCAAACTGTGGCGTACGACGTCCTCCAACATGGCGCCCCCCCCCCCCCGTGTGTGCTATTAAAATCATGACATCATCATAAAGCTAATTTTAGGCCTGAGTCTGCAACTCTGCACAAATCTTGACACCAAACCCTTGTATGAAAGCGGTTGATTATGATTATATAGACGTGAGATGCGAAGTTCTAATCATGTGTTCACAGCTACGTTACATGTTAGCAGCATAGGCACCCTCTCGGATTCCTTCCACTATTGGATTCTTGCTGCAGGTTTGATACCCACTCAGTGGTTTGTACCACCTGAGCAAAATAAGATCTTACGCAAACGGCCTCGCCATTTGGCTTTTAAGGTGGTCAGAGAGTTAGCAGGATCTTATACACGGTGCAGTACCTACCCTAGTCCATGTGGCTGAGGCCTCCTCCGTATGAGCCCCCTTTAGACAGAGCACCATTGCCTTCCCTTCATTAAAGCCCTTTACTGTATTATCCCATCTTAGATTTTCCTTACCTAATCTTTTGTCTGACTGCCAAAAGTTTTCTAACAAGTTGTACTCAAACCTGGATTTCTAACCATTTCTAGTTGGGCTACACACATGCATTCGGCTGCAGAATGCTGGGCCCATGTAGCACTCCCTCCGAGCTTGGACTGGCTACCCACAATTCTGATGAAGTACCTGTGCTGACTAATTGCCCAAAAGCGCCCCAGGGAAAGGTATTCTCCTTGCCTCTCCCATGCCACCCGTCAGCACATCCCTGCTCTTATGTTGCCCTCTAGCAACACAGATTGCGCTATTTAGAGGCACCAGCTACACAATTTGCATTCTGGCACGACCAGTGCCTGGCACCCAGCCACCGAAGCTGGCAGCATGAAATATACATCAGTCTCCACACTGGTTGCTCGTTCCGTTTTGGCAAGATGAACGCCCTCCCAGGGGGAGAGTGAACTTAATTGGTTTTCTGGGGGTGCTTAGTTAAGTCACCCCGCCTCAGCTCCAAGTGGATTAAAGTGTCGCTTTGCCCTTTTCCAACAAGCATAGCAAATGAATGATGGGGAAATACTCCGACATGCACATGGCCGGGTCCTCCCATTCTCTCTTTTTTCCTAGTGACTTTGGGGAGGTTTGGGCACGGCTCCTGCACACACAATGCTGTTCTTGTTCCTCTTTGCTCTACAGGGCAGCCTTGAATAGCTCTGTCTAAAATTATAAGCAGGGGCAGCCCTAGGCTCCAAAGGATCAGAGCCCTCATGCTGGGCCTGAACAAAGACCCTGCTTTTCCCCAACAATTAGCCCTGCAAAAAAGGACATCTATCTCCCTCCATTAAAACCACCACGTGCCTTCAAGTCAGCCCATTGTGAAGCTAATTAAATAACACGCCTCTCTCCCCCATGCAGGTCTCCTGATGAGCTAGCCTCCATCCAAAAGCTCCACAAAGCGCCCAGAGATAGACAAGCCAATGTTCCACTTCTCACCAGCTCCCAGCAGCAGTGGGAGCCTTTGAAAAGCCATCTCATCAAGATGGCATCCTTGGAGCATGCTGCATGCACATCGTCAATCCCAGCTCAGACTTCAGTTACCTTCAGCCTCACAGAATGGATGAAATTTATTTTATTTTAAAAATAGACAAATTGGGCTCTAGCCGGTTTGCTCAGTGGATAGAGCATCGGCCCACAGACTGAAGGGCCCCAGGTTTGATTCCGGTCAAGGGCATGTACCTCGGTTGCAGGCTCCATCCCCAGCCCTGGTCTGGAAGCCTGTGGCAGGCAACCAATGGATGTGTGTCTCTCACATCTCTCTCTCTCTCTCTCTCTCTCTCTCTCTCTCTCTCTCTCTCTCCCTCCCTCCCTTCCACTCTTTCTAAAAATTAATTAACAGACATATCCTCAGGTGAGGATTAAAAAATAAAAATGAATAAACGATTTGGGAAGGAAAATTTTCTGTTACCACATAAAAATCTTTGGTGAGAATCCAGCCACATGAGTTTGCAAGAGCCGCATTCCCGCCAGAGGGGAGCCTTTCTGAAGGGCTCCCTGCTGAAGCCTCAGAGCCTGGGGGATGCAGCCAGCACAGCCACAGGCAGGTCTGTGTCCTGGGCAGGGGCAGCCCTCAGATCTGTGGGAAGGGAGGGCTTCTCGGGCGGGTATCAGACAGGAAAACAGAAATCAGATACCACGTGGCGACCACAACTTTCTAAATATGACGGAGACATAAATCCCTCCAAAGACGTCTTCTTGCCCATCAGATAGAATCCTAGCCGAGCCCAAGAGGCCGACATTGGTGTCTACCTTCTTTCAAGCATGGCTCACTTGCTTCCCGCAGGGGGACCCTGCACTCCAACAGTGGGGACTTGTTCGGGCCCTTGAACACACCCTACTGCTTCACCCGTGGGTGCGCTTTTTGCAGGCCTTTGTCTCGCTGGAAAGCCCTAGACCAGTGATGGCAAACCTATGACACGCGTGTCAGAGGTGACACGCGAACTCATTTTTTTGGTTGATTTTTCTTTGTTAAATGGCATTTAAGTATATAAAATAAATATCAAAAATATAAGTCTTTGTTTTACTATGGTTGCACATATCAAAAAATTTCTATATGTGACACGGCACCAGAGTTAAGTTAGGGTTTTTCAAAATGCTGACACGCCGAGCTCAAAAGGTTCGCCATCACTGCTCTAGACGACCTGTCCCACTCATCTGTCACGACACTGCAGCAAACAGCACCCCCTGCCCCCCATCCCATGAAGGTTTCCAGACCCTTCCTGGGCACAGTCCTGCCCTCCTGCCCCAACCTCCTCTGTTCTCAGGACAAATAGCTTCAAATCAGTGCACAAGGCCCTGACTGAGCGGGCATTCTCCCCACGGCTCAGAAATCTCAGCCCTTCAAAGGCAGGAACCACATTCCATCCACGTTTTCATTTCCAGCTTAAAACACAGTGACTTCACCATAGTAACATCGTCACTGCTTTAATCGGTGTTGAAAGAATAGATAAAGGAGTAAGTGAATGAAATGATGAATAAAAGGATGGATGACGAAAATGACCATTTGATGTTCCATGTGACCTGAGATAGTAAAAGCAGGCCTATGGCCAGCCTCCCTGCTGATGGCCTGTGCCCTTGGAAAAGAATATTAGTATTTTAAGACATGGTTCTCTCCATTTGAAAGTGTCCCATCTCATGCACATGCACACACATACACACACTTTTTAGATACAATTTTTTTAAAATATATTTTTATTGATTTCAGAGGGGAAGGGAGAGGGAGAGACAGAAACAGAAATATCAATGATGAGAGAGAATCATTGATCGGCTGCCTCTTGCCCGCCCCCTACTGGGGATTGAGGCCGTAACCCAGGCATGTGCCCTTGACAGGAATCAAACCTGGGACCTTTTAGTCTGCAGGCTGATACTCTACCCACTGAGCCATACTGGCTCGGGCTAGATACAATTTTTTAATAATAAAATTGAAGACCAGGCCAGTCATTTTCTAAATCTTTTTTAATAGTTCAAGAACTTAACTTTTCAAACCAACTCCAGTCTTTGAGGGTTCTAGCTTAATTATATTTAAACCATACAAATCTTTCTGTCCAAGTATTTTAAGAAGCCTCACCAATCTGTGTGGATGTCTACATTGTTGAGGGAATGACTAAACTACAAAGAAATCCCATTCAATTTAAATTTTCCATGAAATAATCATGGGCCTCAAAATTAGCATTAAAAAAAAATTAAAGCACTTGGCAAAACAGAATCTGAACTCTGCCAAATCCCTAAACATTTTTTTTTAAAAATCCAAAGTCATTGAATGATTCCAATCCCTAAATCATAAAGTCTTATATGTCTGATGACTCTTGTATAAATTCATTTCTGTGCATGGTGTCATTTGGGGTCATTTCTTTCCTTGCTATTTTGCCACCACAATTTCAACTTTCAAGAGATGTGTTTTTCTAACATTTGAGGGTGCCTTCAATGTAGAGAGATAAATCCAGGCAGAAAGACACAGAGATGATTCCATGATCATGCAGTAGCCATCACAGTAATAAGTCATCATATCAGCAAAAGCGTTTACAACCTCCGACCAGAGACCAGGGGAGAAAACACTGCCACTCATTTGGCAGTGGCTTCACTCTGGCAAGCCCCCCAACTTGCTAGGAATGCCCACTTTACAATGATCATAATGGATTGAAGCCTGTAAAATTAAATTCTGCTTAGCAAGAAGCTCTGTATCACTTGCCTTCACCACAGTGGGCCTCCATTCAAACATCTTGCCTTAAGGCAGACTCGCCCAACACCTCGAAGATGTGTAGAAAATAGGATAATACATGAAGACGATGTGTGAATACACAGCAGCCATTGAGCATGGGGCGTGTAAAAGTCACACCTGTTAAATCAGCAAGGACAGAGCAAATAAACTACATGGCAGGAATAGCCTGTCCCAGCAAAGATAAATAGAAAACATGGTAGAAAGAGCAGAGCGACTGGAAACGGATATAAGTGTGAATGTCATATTGATCCAACAGAAATATCACATGCGTATAATCTTCAAAGAGTAGGAACATAAAGTAAGAAACATGTAACTGTGAGCACTGTCATGGAGATATTGGGTACAAGAATTAAGTACACGGGGTAAACAATATTATTAGGGTCTTAGAAGGTTGCCTACTTCATGTGAGATAGAAATAGCTGCTTTCAGACCAGTTGAAGTTTTGAGTAATGTCAAAAGGCATAATAGAAACAAATCAAGACACGTCTCATTAGGAAGAGGAAATTACTCTACGGAGCAGCCCTGTGGATAGTTCATGTCAATACATTCCAGGTAGCAGGTTATAGTTAACCAATGGCTTCAGGGTAAGTTGGCCAGGTAGTTCTGCAAATGGGATTCCTTAGAAGAGAGATTAAGAGATATCCATTACATGCGATCTTCATAGAGTTGGGTCATTTTATTTTTTAAGTTTATTTTATTTTGCTTTTTAATTATAGTTTACATTCAATATTATTTTGTATCGGTTTCAGGTGTTTAGCATAGTGCTTAGACGATCAGGTACTTTACAAAGCGTTCCCCCCCCCCCCCCCCCGCCATACAGTAGGATGCGAAGCAATGCATCTGCCTGAGCTCAAGGATGAACCAGAGAAGGAATGAAATCAGGGCTGGGGATTAAGGGAAAGGGGAGGAAGGACTCAGCTTTCTTCCCCTGGGAACTAAGGGGCGAGGGAAACCGACATGGAGTCACCCCTGTGGTCCGAAGGGTCAGTGTCTGCCACACAGCTCCCTCGCAGCTGCAGCGGGAAGATGTTGGGAAGCATTACAAATAAGAGCAGCTGGTCACAGACACAGAGTTCTAATTTTTTCCTCTCCTGTATGTATCCTGGGATGATATAGTAGCGTGTTCCTGTAGAGTAGGCCATGGCATTACAGATGCATGAACAATACATTCTGGGAAAGGTCTCATTGTCCTAAAGTCACATATCTCAAGTTCTTCCCCAAAGGCTAACTGAGCCCCTGACAGAGGGAGAAAGAGGAAAAGAAGGTAAGAGGACTCAAGGGGTTGATTTGGGTATAATGCGTACACACACCTCCAATATAGGAGGTATTTCTGCTTCCTCTGGCTTCATAGTGGCTGTTCCTTTAAGATGCCCTAATTGAATATATTAATCCGATTACAGCCTTATTGATGCTGTCTAGGCCAGTGTCGCTCAGTTGGTTGGAGCATGGTCCAGTACACCAAAGGGTGGTGGGTTTGATTCCCGGTCAGGGCACATACACAACTTTGGGGTTCAATCCCGGGTCAGGGTACATTCAGGAGGCAATAGATCAATGTTTCTCTCTCATATCCATCTTTCTCTCTCTTTCTCTCTCTTCCACACTTTTCTCTCTCTAATATCAATTTTTTTTTTTAAAAAAAGAGTCTTATCTATGGCAAACTCTATACTTTCAAGATGCTTGCCAGACAACTGTTAGTGACCTTCTTTAAAACTATCAAAAATAAGAAAAAAAAGAACTATAGCATCAATATTAATGCCTCGGACAAATAAACTTGCATTAAATGAGATGTATACAAATAATTCATAACATTCTGATGACATTTTCCTAGGTAAGTCTGCTGATTTTTTTCCTTGGAGTTAAAATACACTGAAGCAAGTTAAAAATTAAATATGCTATGGTTTATTGTAATTCAGGAACTAAGGGGAAGGAATTATGTTCCTATTTGGAGATGAGGAAATTGATAACCAATTGGCATTACTAGATTTTCAGATTTTTGCGTTCTTCACAAGTTGCACAAATCATGGCTGCTTTCTGTTGTTTTTTCTGGCTGCTATTATTTCACATAAGTTGTTCAAGGCCCAGCACAGGAGTCGAGCTGATCTGACCTCAATTCAAGGTCTTTTTAACAAGTGGTACTGGGACAACAAGATATTCATATACACAGGAAAGACCCCTTCTCACCAAGTACAAAAATTAACTCAAAGTGGGTCACAGACCTAAATGTTACAGCTAAAGCTATAAACTCTTATAAAAAAACAATATTTACAAGAGTAAATCTTCATAATCTTGGGGTAGGCAATGATTTCTTAGTTATAACACCAAAAGCACTAGCAACAAAAGAAAAAGTAGGTAAATTGGGCTAATTAAACCTAAAAACTTTTGTATTGCAAACTATATCAAAAAAGTAGAAAGACAACTCATTGGGGAAGAAAATATTTCCAAATCATATATCTGATAAAAAAAAAAAAACTTATATCCAGCCCTCGCTGGTTTGGCTCAGTGGATAGAGCATCAGCCTGTGTACTGGGCTGAAGGGTCCCAGGTTCGATTCCAGCCAAGGACACATGCCTGGATTGTGGGCTCACTCCCCAGTGGGAGAAGAGGAGGGAAGGGGTGCACAGGAGGCAGGCAACCAATGATTCTCTCTCATCATTGATGTTTCTATCTCTCTCTCTCCCACTCTCTTCCTCTCTGAAATCAATTTAAAAAAATATAAAAACAAAAAAAAAAACTATCTAGACTAAAAAAAAAAAAATAACTCTTAGAACTCAATAGTAAAATGACAACCCAATTTCAAACAGGGCAAAGATTTAAAGAGACAGTTCTCCAAAGAAGATATACAAATGGCCAATAAGCATATGAAAAAAACATGTTCAATACCCTTAATCTTTAAGGAAATATGAATCAAAACCACAATGAGATCCTACTCCGCATTCACTATGGGAACTTTGAAAAAGACACCCAATGACAAGTGTTGGTGAGGACATGTAGAAATTGGAACCCTCAGGCATTGCTGTATGAGGAATCTAAAATGATGTAGCCACTTTGGAAACCTGCCTGTCACTTCCACAAACAGTTAACTATAGCGTTACCATATGACCCAACAATTCCACTTCTACGAGAGAAAAAAACAACATATGTTCACACAAAAACTTATATAGGAATGCTCATAGCAGCATTATTTATAATAGACACAAAAGTCCATCAAATGATGGATAAATAAAATGTTGCATATCCATTTAATGGGATATTACCTAAAATAATAAAAGGATAATATGCTAATTAGACCAGACATCTTCCAGACGTCATTCTGGGTGTCCTTTCTGACAAAGCTGAGGTGGAGGGAAGCCAGCCCAGGTCCCGATGCCTGTGGGCAGCCAGAGGAGGGAAGCCCGGGTCCTGGGTGCTGGAGGGAAGCCAGTGCCAGCAACCGGGTGAAGGAAGGCCTACTCTTGCATGAATTTTTGTGCATCAGGCCTGTAGTTTGATGATAAAAAGGAATGAAGTACTGATATATGCTACAAAATGGATGAGCCTTGAAAATAGTGAAAGAAGACAGTGGCAAAAAGCTACATAATGTGTGACTCCATCTGTAAGAGAAATCCAGAATGGGTAAATTTATAGACAAAAATTCCACCAGTGGTACTAGGGCATAGAAGTGCGAGGGATGAGAGAAAATGGAATTGATTCCTAATGGGTACATAGGATTTCTTTTAGGAGGGACAAATGTTTTAGAATTCAATTGTGGTGATGGTTGTGCAGTACTGGGAATATATATATACAGACTTTAACTTGTACATTTTATGGGTTAATTGTATAGTATGTGAACTCTATTTCAATAAAGGTTATCTCAGTAAAGTTGTTTAAAAAAAAAATAGCCCCTCTGCTTTTCAGAGGTGAAGGCAAGACAAATAAAAGAGAAAGAAGAAGGAATGTCCTATCATCCAGTAACGTCTGCCCAGTGGAGCCTACAGACATCATCTTAAGACCATTTGCTTAACCCAAGTTCAGTGGAAAAACGTCTAACATTTCCATGACCTCCTTTTCTAAACTTCCTAAGTGGCTTAGAGAGAAGCTGCCCAGGAAACTCCAAATGGAACCTAAAAATATTATCTCCTGGCTCTGTAAACACCAGGCCAGCTAATGAAGTGAGTCGCGGCGGAGCGGCGAATGGAACATTTCACGCAGGTTGGGAGGCATGAGCCAAGTCTACACTCACCTCTGCAAGGCGGGCAGGCAGGCCCACACGGGGCCAGCCTGGGGTCAGGGAGGTGAACATCAACACAGGGTACATACGGAAAGAATAACATTGAACGAGGATACATAAAGCAGAGCAAGAGTGACCACATTCTAAACAGCAGTAAAATTGCCCCTGTGCAAAGCTAAGGCTCTGTCCCTCATCCTGCTCCCCAAGTTTGGACAAGGGAGTGCCTCTCCAGGCAAACTCCCTCCACCTTCATGCACGTTCACACCGTTTAGAAAGAGGACACAGGAGAAACCTTGTTGCCTTGGTCTCCCTTCACCCCCACTCTCTTGGGGTTCTCCTGACTGCCCATCGTGGTTCTGTCTCTCTCAGCAACCTTACAGTTATGCTGATACTACTTGAGCACAAGTGGGACACCTACTTTGGGACCCCCAATACCATGCAGAATAAAGGCTCAATAAATGTGTTCACTGAGGAGGGACAGAAGAAAGGTGCTCTAATGTAACCAGGATATAAAACTAGTCGAACACCTTGAATTACCTGGGATCCAATTGAGGACCAAGACACCAGACACCCCTCCATGAGCTGTGCCAAATTTGGACAGTCCGGATATAGATAGTTATCACATCCTCCGCTCTGGGGAAAGCATTGGCCACACAACGGGGACATAGGAATAAATAGCAAAGTCCCTTGGCCTTAGAGGGAGAGGAAACAGAACACAGCCTTCTGGACCAATTGTTTGAACTTTGCTCTGAAGGATTTGGAGGGTTTGGTTGTTGTTGTTTTGAATTTTAGTAATTTCTTAGCTGATTTTCAAATCTTGCTAGTTCTCACAGCCATCTAGAGGGGTGCATTGAACAATCCTACTTTGTTTACCCATCAGGCCCTCATTGTCCTAGCGGAGTGCTGTTGGACTTGTCAGTTCTGTAGGTCCACAAATTCCCTTTTTAAACTTAAACTGGTTGAGCCAGATGTCTGCCACTTCCGAATTAAAAGGGCCTTAAGCAACCTAAAGGCAGAAGGAAGGGAGTGAATAGTAACTTCCAGTTTCCTAGCCTGGTGATTGGTAGATGATGGTGTCATTCATCGAGACAGAATAGAGGGCAAAGACTAGGCTGCGGAAGAAGGGCAAAGTGATGAGCTCAGGTGTAACTTTGAGGTGTTTGTGTGATATCCAGGTGAACTACTCACAGAAAAATATCCATGGGAGAGACCTCAATGCTCTAACCAGTAAATGAGGAGACCAAAATGCCTTTCCCCCAACCATTCTTTAATTTACAATTTTCCTTTAAAGAGATGTTTATAATGATTACAAAAAAGTAATCAAAACATGACATATAAACATATGGTAAAGAACCAATATACAGCCAGAAAGGGGAAAGATTATGTGTTCTTTTTTTTTTAAAGCATATTGTTAGACACGTTTTTAAAAAATATATTTCTTTATTGATTTCAGAGAGAAAGGGAGAAGGAGAGATAGAAACATCAATGATGAGAGAGAATCATTGATAGGCTGCCTTCTGCACACCCCCTACTGGGGATTGAGCCTGCAACCCAGGCACATGTCCTCGGCCAGAATGGAACCTGGAACCCTTCAGTCCGCAGGCTGATGCTCTATCCACTGAGCCAAGCCGGCTAGGGCAGATTATGTGTTCTAAAGCAGCCAAAACTCTTCCCACCACCTCCCTCCCTTCCGGCCCCGCCCTCCCCCACCCCCAGATATGTCAGTCTGTTCCATATGCTTTCATGTCTCTGGACCTATTTTGTTCGTCACTTTATTTTGTTCATTAGATCCCACATATAAGTGAGATCATGTGGTCTTGTCTTTCTCTGCCTGGCTTATTGAACTTAGCGTAACACTCTGCAGGTCTATCCTTGCTGTCTCAAAGGGTAAGAGATCTTGTATGCATATATGCATAGCCCATGAACACTGACAACAGTGCAGGGAGGGCCTGGGGTGGGGCGGGAGCCTGGTGGAGGGGGGCAAAGAGGTGAAAATGGGGACACCTTAACATTCTCAACAATATAAATATATTTAAAAATAATAATAAAATAAAAATAATGCAACAAAAACAACATAGATTCCCTTGCCTTACCAGCAGACCTTTCACTTCTGTTAGGGGGAGGGAGGAATGACTAATTTCCACCTGCCCACTCAGGCAGACATGGGAATTTAGGAAGTGAAAAGAGAAAGTGACCAATAGCAATGGGAGAAGGTGCAGATTAATATTTCAAACGCTCTATCCTTGGCCCCCAAGTCTTGTTGGTCGATTACTCCTATCAGCATGCCTCACCTGAGGCCCCTTCTGCCTCACTCACCAAAGCAGAAGTAGAAGATTATTTTCAAAGTCGATGGCTTACTTTTCGTAGCTGACCTGCTCTCTTCCAATTGGCCATTTCCTAAAACATGACCTAGAAGTTTCCTTAAAACAGTTTTTGAAATTTTTGTCTTGTATGATAGAAGCAGAAGGATAATATGAATGTTTAAACATCACTTAAAACTACCTCTGAAATATCCTGGAAAAGTATTTGGGGGGAGAGGTAAATCCCCAAATCCTTTAAAAACAGATTTCAGAGTGAAATTTCACCCCGGCTAACCTAAATCCCTCTTTTTCCATTTATTCCATCTTTTCCTTCGTTTTCCATAAATCTAAAGGGCAGCTGGTGGCACGCTGGTGATACTTTAAGAAGAGTTAACTCCACGCTGGTATTTAATCTTAATTGATTTTATACTTAGTTCCAACTCACTGCTTACCTGCAGCCTGTGTTCTATGAAAGCCGATGAAAAATTGAGGAGGGACAGTGATTCAAGTGAGGGAAGCTTGGTATAGTCCGTAATGCAGAGGTCGAACGTGTCCTAATTCTGGAAACCGCCCTACATGTTCTAAGAAAGCCGATTTTCTGGAGTTTGCCATGTCAAGTTTTAAAAAGCTCTTTGATATAAAAATAGGTAGGGAGCCAAACAAGCGTTCCTGCAATTCCATGAAAAGCATGGGAGATCAGGAAGGAATTCTGAAAGGGCAGATGGGAAAGTGATTAATTGTTTACTAAAAAATTATATGGAATTTCCCTCCATCAGCCCAGCCGGGTAGGGCTGAGAGATGCAGGCAGGCAGCCTGGGGCCTGTGGATCAAGGTCTGAGCCTGAGCGCCTCCCTTCACCCTCCCCCCTGCCTCCTCCCAGTGATGCTCAGACACATTTGAATCCCATTCTTTCCCTGGATCCCCCCTCCCCGTCTGCAGAGCAGCAGCTCCACATCACATTGAGTTTAAAAGAGAGCAATGCTTTTTCCTAAAGAATTCACACACAAATAATCTCATTACCCCGTGCCTGGGTTTAGACATCAGGCGTCTTCTGCCAGGAAAAAAAAAAAGCACTCCACGCTCACTCACATGGAACAGCTGTGAGGAGGAGAGAAATGGTATTTAATTCATTGTGGAATAGTCAACAATGGCTGCGCTGCACTTTTCAAAGCCTTTTGATAGTAAAACCCACAGAGAACAGCCCAGCCCGTGTGCCGAGAGCAGCTTCCCCTCAATTAGTCGCCCCATTCGGAGGGCTGAGGAGCCTGTGTCAACCTCAGCACGTGCTGTGTACACTGTGGGCAGCGTCAAGGGGACAAGCTTTCAGAAACGTTCAAAAGGGGGCTCCTCTTGCTCAGCGACCCTGGGTGTCCCACATAGCAGGTTGGCAGGAAAGTAAGAGGTGACAGAGCCGGAGTGAATGCCCAGCAGAGACCACACCGTTCTCGGATGCAGCCTCGCAGATCAGTGCCCCTTCGTGCACTTCCATCACCAGCATTGGACCGAAAGAAACCAGAGAGCAGGTCCAGGAGAAATCAGGCCACAGTGGCTCCTTTTCCCTATTCCGTCTGTGTAAGGTTCCCATGGCTCTCTGCTTTATGGGATGGCTAGAAAAGCTTATATCCTCTTACCCTCGAGCAGGGGTGGGGAACGTCCGGCCCGCGGGCCATATAAAGCCTGAGAAATCATTGGGTCTGGCCCTGCCAAGGCATTAGGGGTGAGTTAATGAGCTGTTTGACCAAATAGAGCAGGCTAATTTTTTTTAATATATTTTATTGATTTTTTACAGTGAGGAAGGGGGAGAGATAGTCAGAAACATCGATGAGAGAGAAACATCGATCAGCTGCCTCCTGCACATCCGCCACCGGGGATATGCCCGCAACCCAGGTACATGCCCTTGACCGGAATCGAACCTGGGACCCCTCAGTCCGCAGGCCGACGCTCCATCCACTGAGCCAAACCGGTTTCGGCTAATTTTTAAGTTGATCATTTTGTATGGCCTGCGAACGATGTTATAAATACCCAAATGGCCGTTGGCAGGAGAAAGGTTCCCCACCCCTGCCCTAGAGGGTAGACATTACCCACCAGGGATGAGGCAGCAATGAAGACTTTAAAAGAGGTTTGGAGCAGCAGGTAATGTTTGTTTAATGGTTAGGAACACGGGCCTTGGAGTTTAATTAAACCTCTCCCACCTCCTAGAATTATAGTTAGACTTCTTTGGAGAAGTAACTTCACCTCTCTGAGCCTCATTCATCTCATCTGTAAAATGGGAATGATGTCACCCTCCTAAGAATATTGTGAGAGTGAAAGAGACCACAGGTGTGATCCTCAGCCTATGGGAAGTATTCAGTGAAGAACAACTCCTCTACCTCAAGGAGAGGACAGGACTTCGCCTGAGTTTTCTACAATAATAGTATTTAAAACTGAAGGAAAATGGGAACTAGTTTTACTTGTAGTCTTTTTCTTTCTTGGTCAGTAGAGAGGCGAGCTAGAGAGAGAGATAAGTCCAGCTAAGCTAACTGGAAATTCAGAGGAATGGAAACCATGTTAAACACAGACACACCACACACACACACACACACACCTCACAGCACAAAAGGCAATGAACTTTGCATCCTAATAGGTTTATTCTGTTGATCGGGGGACTTTAAACTCGAATTTTTCAAAGCACAAAGCACAGATGAAATGCAGGGGTATTTCAGACATGGTTGAAACAAACACAACTTTTTTAAATCTCCAATCTTTACTCAACTCTCCAGGAATAGCCCACAGTCCTCTCCGCCTGTCTCATTATAAAACCCAACAGTTAACCTACGAGCATTCAACATGATGCAAGCCCGTAACCCTGGTAAGAATGTCCATCGGCATTGACCAAACAAGGACATGCTAAGAGGTCCTGGGCCAGTTCACAGGGTGGGGCGACCGCTCTCACTAGATCTGAGACTTCTGGAAATGGTCTCCTCTCGTCTACGTTCATTTGTGGCAGCAAATAGAACAAACAATGGTTCCAAGAAAAACCAAAGGTCAGCAATGAGGGCCTAGACTCCAAAAGTCAGCCAGAGTCAGAGGCATTGGGTGGGAGAGTGCAGCACCAGAGGGTTAAGTAAGGGGCTATTTCCGTAGCCATGGCTGGAGGGGGCATTACCTCTGCATTTCTGCCCCCATGGGAGGCACTGTTTTTACCACTCATCCCACCCCCCCCCACCCCCCACCCCCGGCATGAGTTGGAGATGCTGAGGCACATCTTTCCCTCCCTGGCAAGTGTGCCCTGAAGTGGAGCGGGGTGCTCTGCCCTGTCCCCTCCCCTCCCCTCCCCCGCCTCACAGCGGAGAGGTCACAGTCCATGACCTTCGTGGGTGTTTGGAGAGATCCTCCTAAGGAAGATAAAGTAAAAGCAGATGCGGACAAAGAGAAAGAAGAGATGTGGCTAGACCTCAGGCAAGGCTTCAGGCCCAGTGTCTCTAAGACAATGGGATGGAAACAGCTTCCAGATTTAAACACACTCTCACGGGGAGGACCGAAGGGGTGAGAAGGGATTGATAGGATGAAAGCTTCTACGAGTGAATTCAGTCCAGTCCGGTTCAACAGATATGCTTGGTGTCCTCAAGTGCAAAATGCCTAGTGCCACAGGCATACAGAGGTACCCTTCCCTTGGGGCAGTAGCTCTTAGCCTCTTGGGGGTCTCAGACCACCTTTAGAATCAGGGGGGAGCTTCAGACCTTTAGAGAAGTCCTTGCACACAATTTCAGAGGCATCACACACTCCTGGACCTCGCCTGGGTCAGGCCCCACGGCGCTATGAGGATCTGCAGGCCTAAGACTTAGCAAAGCTGTCAGGATCGACATTTCAAAAGGTGTGAGGCAGGTAAGGGTTCAAGTGGCAACCGCAAAGCAACTAGAACCTTGGTTCCGTGGATAGTAAATCACTGTTACTTTACTCCTGCAAGCCTGCGGAGGTGTGGGAAAGACTGGTAAGATAACTTCAGGAATTGGTAGCTTTGGTGTTTTCATTTTGTAATGCCGCCTAAAAGAGTGAACAGAGGGTCCAAAGGTCTGTGTTTATATATATATATATATATATATATATATATATATATATATATATATATATATATATATATAATCTTTATGGATTTCAGAGAAGAAGGGAGAGGAAGAAAGAGATAGAAACATCAATGATGAGAGAGAATCCTTGATCGGCTGCCTCCTGCAAGATCGGGGATCGAGCATGTGCCCTGACCAGGAATCCAACCATGACCTTCTGGTTCATAGGTTGACATTCAACCACTGAGCCACCGGGGCCAGGCCAAAGGTCCGTGTTCTTAAATAGCAAGAAAGTCCAAGAGTCAAATGTTTCTTTGAAGGTCCTGAGTGAATCTAACTGGGATGTTCAGGAATGGAGCAGGGGAGGCATAATCCTGTTTTTAAAAATAGTGATGGTGAGGGAGGGGTGGTCACTTGTCCAGACCATGGTGTGGGGGCAGGGTCTGGACTGAAAGCTGGTGGCCCACTCAACTGGCAGCCTCGCAGGAGCCAAAGGTTGCCCTCATACATCAGTGAAAAGGTCATTTCTCTCCGAGTGCAATTAGGTCTCATGTTTGACCTATGACCTCTAGCCCATGAAATATTTATGCTCTCCAGATAGGCAGCCAGGGAGCAAATGCCTGGAGATGGAAGCTGAAGCACTTAATACAGAAAGAAAAAGGAAGGGAAGGGAGGGAGGGAGGGAGGGAGGGAGGGAGGGAGGGAGGGAGGGAGGGAGGGGGATGAGGGAAGGAGGGAAGGAGGAGGGAGGGAGGGAGGACTTGGTCAATTTAAAGTAAGTATGAAATCATGAAGTGGGGGCCATGTTTTGGCGCATTTCCATCTGCAGTGAGGGCCTTTCCTTCGGCCCCACAATTCTGTGAGGTGGCCACTGTTACGGAAACTGAGGCTCAGAGGCCTCAGAGCTTGGCCATGGTGGGAGGAGTGGGAGGCGCAGGCCTAAAACCTTGGACCGAGCGAGTCCCTCTGACCTCTGCTTATCTCCACAGCAGCAACCCACACCTGTGCTCTGGGTGAGTGTGGCCCCCTCCCCCACACATCTGGAAAAACGAATCTGAGCATGACCGGTGTAGCTCAGTGGTTGAGCATCAACTTATGCGCCAGGAGGTCACAGTTCGATTCCAGTCAAGGGCACTTGCCAGGGTTGTGGGCTGGATCCCCAGTGTGGGGCGTGCAGGAGGCAGCCCATCAATGATTCTCTCTCATCATTGAAGTTTCTATCTCTCCCTCCCTCTCGCTTCCTCTCTGAAATCAATAACAATATTTTTTTAAAAAAATCGGAGTCCAGAATCTGTGTTCCAACCTTCTCTTCCTCGCTGGGAACAGACAGACGTGCCAACACAGACTTAAGGGGCGGCCTTCAGGCCAGGCCCTCCGGCCGCCTGGCCCCCTCGCCTCTGCTGCCTGGATTCCGGGTTTTAATCCCGGTCCCGGGGCGCCGGCAGCGCGGGGGTTAACCGCCCGCCCCGCGCGCGGCGATTTCTGCTTTCTTTCAGCAGGGGAAGTGTGCGCCGGCCCGATTAACCTGATGGTTTCCTCTTTTCCCATAACCTCCAGACCCCCGCGGCCCGAGTGTTTACTCTCTGAAATAAAAAATCTGCTGGTGTTTTTCTTCTCGTGCGCTCGCGGATTCGGGGAGGCGCGCGGGGAGGGGGGCGGGCGGGGTGGGGGTTAGGGACACGGAGGCGGGAGGGGCCCGCGCCTCCCCCAGCCCCGCCCCCGCCAGCCCCTCCAGCTGCGCCCGGCTCGGCTCGGACCCTTGGCCGCCGCGCACCCAGCAAACTGAGTAACGAGGCCGTTGGGTCTCCTCCGGCTTCAGCAGCTATAAACACAGCGAACATCTGGAGAGAGAGAGCGCGCGAGGCTGTGCGCGGCCAGACGGGGAGAAAAACAGGCTGTCTCCGCGCATCCACCCCCACCCCGCACCCCGCCCGCCCGGCCCTCCCCTCCCCTCCCGGCCCGCGGCCAGCGCCCGCCTCACTCCCCACCCCCAGATTTCCATTCACAGCGCGAGCCAGGCGGGGGCTGACGCCAGGCCCCCAGCCCCCGCTCCAGGCTTGCAGAAGAGGGGTCAAACTGCTGGAGTCAAATAGGAACTCGGTGCCCCAGGGACCTTTTCCCAACGCGGCCCAAATATTTGTGGTTTGAAAAAGTTAAGAGAATGTGTGTGTTTTTTTCTCCCAGCCCCCTGGGATTTCCAGTGCAATGCTGTTACTTCCGAGGGTTTTGGAGACGCAGCGGAATCAGGGGACAGCTAGGAGAAGGCTGGCATTGGCATTATAACTCCTCAACCAGCCAGGGCTCAGCGGCTTCCTCTAGGTCGCGTTCCTTCCCAGGGACCTGCGGTGCAGGCCTTGCTGTCCTTGCTGCCCTGGGCTGCCCCGCACTCTGTGCTGCCCCAGGTCGCCGGTCCCTAAGGGCTGGGCTTCTCCTTCTGGTCCTCACAGGCCGCCTCCCCCTTTGCCTGGCAACAGGAGGCACCAGGAGGAGTTAGGTTGGCAGGTGTGAGAAAATTAGCCCTGGGCAGGAGAGTGGGCAAGACTCCTGAGATAGGGTGGGACTTCTAGTTTCTTTGTCTTACTGAAAGTCACCCTCGCATCATGCCGAAAGGAAGAAGTGAGGTAGCATTTATTAATCGCCTGCTGTCAGCCATGGCCACTGAAGTGTACACCCTATTGAATGGGCATAGCAACTCTTTGAAATAAGTGTAAGTATTGTGTTAACGGTGAGGGAACAAGATCCCAGATGAGTTCTTGCTCTCTCCACGCACCACACTTAACCCTTTGCTTGGACTCAATACCTTTCAGCTTAAACTCAGAAACATGTATCAAAAGTTCTTGTAAATCTACCCTGGCTGGTTTGGCTCAGTGGATAGAACATCCGCCTGCGGACTGAGGGTCCAGGGTTCAGTTCCGGTCAAGGGCACATGCCCAGGTTGTGGGCTTGATCCCCAGTGGGGGGCGTGCAGGAGGTTGCAGATCAATGATTCTCTCTCATCATTGAGGTTTCTGTCTCTCTCTCCCTTCCTCTCTGAAATCAATTAAAATATATATATTATTTTTTATTATATTATTTTTAAATATATATATATATATATTTTAAAAAGGTATTGTAATCAAACAGCACAGGGTGGCAAGCTACCAGGGAGCCAGGGTGGAAAGAGAAAGGATGGGGCAATGTAACATTGACAAAAAGGGGCAAACCCAGCCCCTAGCCAGAGAACTAGCCTTTGTAGAAACCTCCTTAGCAGAAGAACAAAGCCATAGGGCGGGTATGTAGGATGGGGTTTTGCAGATAGATTCTCTTCCAAATGCACTGCTTGAAGCTGGCCGATCTGCTCCATCTCCTCCAGCCCTTCCTCCTTAAACCCTTGGTTCTGTCAGGGATGGGATGCTGGTGGACAGAGGGTCTTGCAGGAACCTCCATCAGTGCCATCCCCTGGAAGTGGCATGGGAGGGCAGCTCAGCCTTAATCGTCGCCTTCTGTGAACTGGTGACAGGGTTACAGCTTTCTGCTTCCCAAACACCACAACCATCAAGCCAGATTCCTAGTAGATCAAGATTTTCCCGGAGAGAAATACTCCCCCTGGCAACATCCCAGCAACGCGCACACCAATGGGATCTGACTGTCCTGAAGAACAAAGAACCTGCCACGGGTCCTCCAGGAAAGGAAAACACGCCCGAATGAGGAAAGAGCAGATATGCGCCGCAGATAGAGTTTAAAATACTGTGTTTTGAAAGAATAAACCTGCTACGAGAATAAACATTTCACAGCAAGGTGGATCCCCATTTAACAAGCCTCTCTGGCATCCCCTCCAAGTTCCCAACACTTAAAAGCCAAATTGGAGGCATCTGTTTTTCCTGCTGAAACTTCCCACCTGGGCCCCGATAGCCTTTCCAAACATTGGCCCAGGTTTGATCTCTCCCAGCCGCCTGCTGTCTGCGAGTCTGCGAACGCTCCGCTCCGGGGCAGACCGTGAACTCGGCCTCTCAATACATCCCCCACTTGAACCTCCAAGAGTTATTTGGGAAAGGCATTCTTAAGTTCTGCCATGTTACTAGCCAATGTATTTTAGGAAGCTTAAATAGTGAGATCCAGAGTCACACACTCAGATTGCCAGCTTTGGTCCCAAATAAGTGTAATATTTCAGACAGGAACCATTTCTCCTATCGTGGAAATGGACCTCCACATGCACACTTCAATACACGTTGCTCAGAGACAAGGACTGTCTTCTTTTGTCTCCATAGATCTGCTCAGTTTCCAGTATCTGTCACGGACAATGTTCAACCAGCCACTCTTGGTTCCCTTTCTGACTCAATACCCAGACACTTCTGGTGCCCTCAGGCACTTGAGGACAATGTTATACTAGCAAACATGCATATCTGCTTGCGAAGTGACGGCCCTGCTTTAAGTCTGACATCTATTAACTTAGTGGATCTCAAAGCCTGGTCTCTGAATTAGCAGCAGCTGCCCCTGGGATGGGTGGGAAATGCAGATTGCTGAGCTGTACCCTAGATGCCCTGAGTCAGGAACCCTCGGGATGGGAGCCCACAACCTGTGCTTTAACAAGCCTTCCGGGTGATTCTGACACACTGAGAACCCCTGGTTTAGAGGAGGAAATTGAACTACAGAGGTTGAGTGGCCTAAGGTCACGCAGTTAGGGGGAGCTGATGAGCAAGAAGCACAGATTGGCAGTTATAAAAAGTCATAGGAGGTAAAGTGCAGCATAGGGAGTATAGTCATTAACCTATAATAATAAAAGCGTAATATGCAAATCAATCAAATGGCCGGACAGCAGAACACCTGTCCAGACGACCACGCTATGACACCCACTGGCACCAGGTCAGCCAAGGCGGGTGTGATGCGATTGGTCGGGGGCCCGGCCAACGCCCCATGATCACCCTGCAGAGGGAGGCCCAGGCCACTAGCCAGTGGGGTAATCAATCAGAGGGGGCGCTCCACGATCACCCCAAAGAGGGAGGCCCAGGCCACCGATCGGTGAACTGTGGCGGGTGGGTGGGGCCTCCCTCTGCCAGGGGAATCCATCGCAAAGCCCCGGCCAGGTGGGCAGGGCCTACCTCTTTGGGGCAATCAATTGCGGGGCTCCTGGACTGTGAGAGGGTGCAGGCTGGGCTGAGGGATCCCTCCCCAAGTGCACGAATTTTGTGCACTGGGCCTCTAGTATTACAATAACTATGTGTGGTGTCAAATGGATACTAGACTTATTGGGGTGGTCGCTTCATAAGGTATACAAATGTGTAATCACTATGTTGTACACCTGAAACTAATATAATAGTGCATGTCAACTGTAATTTAAAATAAATTTGGGGAAAAAAGCAAGTTAAATCTGTTTCCAGAGTCTGAATTCTTTACCATTATACAATATACACTTCCTTTCTCATGAAGAATGAAATGGAGGGTGGGATGTGAATGTGGGTAGATAAGGTTCTTACTTCATTCATTGACCAAAAACATACCAAGTTGCACTATACAAGAAGAAAAAATATATATTGTCCTCTTTCCCAAATCAAGGATCGTGCTGATGAAACCGCGGACTCACTCCCTGAGGGCAAATTGGGTTCCCCCTGGTCTGCAGCTGCAGACTGCTTCCAATCAAAGCAGCTATTTTGTAAAAGAGAACTTTGCTCACAACATCACATGCACCACTTTGGCTGATTCAAAACCAATCCATCCCTGAAACAAAAAAAATGCTTTGATAGACTATCACTAATAAGCATATTTTCTGCTACACCCCACTGTCCTTGGCGAGCCTCATAACTGTCAGGTGAAAATCAATATGGGCAGCTCTCCATTCATAGTATGGACTGTGGTCCTGGCCTGATGCTCAGTGGGGTCCCTGATGTCAGTCCCCAGTTCCCAGTGGAAAATAGGCATTGAATGACTCCAGCTGGATCTGGGGACCATTCTGAGCTCACTGCCTGTGTCTAAAAATGGCTTCCATCTACACAGCCCTTTCAACAGGGCTGTGGATGGGGACTAGTCATAATAATGAATGGCTGTGAAGTGCTAGTGAGTTCTAAGAAGCAAGGAGTAAGAGACTGACTTTTAAAAAAGTGAATCTTGCTATGATGACTGAGAGAAAGGGCTGAGTTGGGGGGCCAGAATAGAGGAAGGGAACAGAGAGGAGACAGGGTCAGTGGGCGCCACTCCGGTCAGACTACACAGAGTAACAGGCATTTTAACCACATCTTGTATAAGGGGCTCCATTGAGTCACAAGGCTCCCCGACAGAGGGATGACGAGAAGCTAAGGCAGAAAGGGCCCATTCATTCATGCAGAACACCAGCACTCCGTCCCCATTGGCTCTCGCTAATGGCTCCAGGCTGATGGGGGAGAGGGAGGGGAGAGGCGGACGGGAAGAGGAGGTAGAAATGAAAGAAAATGATGACTACAAGATTGTCACGAAGCAACGTACAGCTGCACAGGCAACTGCATGCAAGTGTGGCTTCCCTTTTTAGCTCAGAGCTAATGTCCTCAGATTCATCTATTCTTCTCTTTCATGTCATCTTCCCCTCCCCTTCTTGCCTTGTCTTTTTCTGGGCCACCCTTCCTCCCCCCTTCCCATTCATCTTTCGTGTTCTCTTCTCAGTCTTCCCCACCTCTCTACTCACACCCACCTTTGCTTTCTGTCCATTTTCGTACATCTTTTCTTTCTTCCTCAGCACCCCTTTCGCTGTCTCTTGTGTCTAACAGGTTCTTGACTCATCTCGGTCACTGAGTCTTCTCTCCCACTCACCTGGAATGGCCCTCCCCCCGTCATGCTCTTTCTCAGCTTTATTGTCGCCCTTGCTCTCGCCCTTCTCCAGCCTCTGTCCCTTTGAGAACAGGAGCCACAGTCAGAGGAAGGGGCCTAATCCTTCCGCCATGGCCCCTCCTGCTGGGTATTCCAGCCACTGACAGATGTGCCGTACTCGGGAGAAAAAAGTTCATTCATCCCTTCCGAGAGCACAAAATGTGAGACGGGGTGGGGGTGGAGAGGGGCTGTGAGACGGGGGACGAGAAGAAAACTGGAGTTATAAATAGCATAAAAGAAGGGGGAAACTATGTAGAGTATTTTTTCCCCCTCTTTCTTCTTACTCAACACAACTCCAAGGAAATGTGCTGCAGCTGGAGAAATCACTGTTCAGTCCCTGTCTTCCTCTCCCTTCGCTATAAGCCCACGGTCTCCTTCCAAAGGACCCATCGCCGAGGAGGGCTGGACCACAGCCCAGGCGTAATCACTGCCGCTCCTTCATCTGGACAGCGCAGAGGCGAAGGAGGGGCTGGAAAAGCTCAGGGTTTTTTGTGTTGTGTGGGGGGGGTTTTTTGCCAGATATTTCCCTCAGAGGAAGCCTAAGACAGAGGGAGCTACAGATTCTACATTTGCCACTGAGGCACACGTCCCCCACGGAGACTCCCAGTCTTTCTGAGCTACAGTTGATGGCGACTGTACATCATTTGAAGACGGGTCAGATGGGCCCCCATCTCCCCATCCTACACATAAGCCACTAGTCAGAGTGACCCCAGCTTCCTTCTTCTTGCAACCATAGAGTAGACAGGGAAGAAGTTAAATATCTCTTTACTCCACAACACTGTTTGGTAAACTACTGGTATAATAGTAGAGATATAGGCCCTGGCATGGCTCAGTGGTTGAGCATCGACATATGAAGCAGAACCAGGAGGTCACGGTTCCATTCCTGGTCAGGGCACATGCCCAGGTTTCAGGCTCAACCCTAAGTGTGGTGCATGCAGGAGGCAGCCAATCGATGATTCTCTCTCATCATTGAAGTTTCTATCTCTCTCTCCCTCTCCCTTCCTATTAGAAAGCAATATAGCCGAAACCGGTTTGGCTCAGTGGATAGAGCGTCGGCCTGCGGACTGAAGGGTCCCAGGTTCGATTCCGGTCAAGGGCGTGTGCCTGGGTTGCGGGCATATCCCCGGTGGGAGGTGTGCAGGAGGCAGCTGATCGATGTTTCTCTCTCATCGATGTTTCTGACTCTCTATCTCTCTCCCTTCCTCTCTGTAAAAAAATCAATAAAATATATTTAAAAAAAAAAAAGAAAGCAATACAAATATTTTTTAAAAATAGTAGTGATGGAGCATAGATGTTTGTCTTGTTGTCCACACTTTTATCTTTCACCAGGACTCCACACACAGGCACAGAGCAAGATCCTGTAAGCCTTGATGGGGGTTGGAAGGAAGGCATGGGAAGTACTTTCCAGTTGCCTGGCGCTTCTCCAGGGCAGAATGAAGCCAATCCTTGTGTATAATATGGGAGGCTAGATGATACTGCTCTAAGTCCTTACTTTTTAAAGCAGCTCCATGCTAGGATGTTCTCCACAGACCCTGTCTCCTTGAAATGAAAACTCTTGTACCTCTGAGAACCTTGACAAGGAGACATGAGAAGTGATCTTCACTTGGGAACGTATGTTCTTCTCAGCTAAGAAAGAGAAAGACCATGTCCTTTTGCTATGAAGATGACGCATTCTGATCTGGAGGCTACGGGCGAGTGTCGGGGTGATCTCAGCTATTGATAAGATGTAGCCTGTAGCAAGCAGGAGCTCCATCCTGAACTGAGAGTCTGAAGACAAGATAACTTTAATCTCTATCGAATCAGTAGACAGAAGACTTAAACCTACTGGTATTTAATAAGATTCACGATTTATACTAATACTAGAGGCCTCATGCATGAAATTCGTGCAAGAGTAGGCCTTCCTTCCCCCGGCTGCCAGCACTGTCTTCCCTCTGGCACTCGGGACCTGGGCTTCCATCTGGCACCCAGGACCCAGGCTTCCCTCGCAGCCCTGGCTTTGTCCAGAAGGTCGTCTGGAAGGACGTGTGGTCTAATTAGCATATTACACTTTTATTATTATAGATAGAAACAACCATATTGATCTGCATTTCATACAAATAAGCTCTATTTTGTTTAGAATTTCAAAGGATCACTTTTTTAATCTCTCAAAATGTGAAGTCCTTAGGGGGATGGGAGCATGAGTGTGCGGGGCGCGGGGGGGGGGGAGGTTGGGGGTTAATGGGGGGGATGAAGACACATTTGTAATACCTTAACTAATAATAATAATAAAAAAGTGAAGTCCTTAAGTGTCACCTGTGAACAGGCACAAAGCCCTCCTGTCTCCTCTCCAAATGGGTAGGCAGCTGCGGGATTCGTATTTATGCTGGAGGACTGAGATACCAAGCAGAGAGTGACAGCAACATGCCTCCAACCCAGGGTGATGCCAAGCAAGGCCTCAAAGATCAATGCCCACTGAGTCAAGAGAACATGGGACAGGGTCATTGGTTCCATTCTGCCCTGGAGAAGACCCAGGCAACTGCAAAGAAACTTCCATGCCTTCCTTCCAACCCCCACCGAGGCCTACAGCATCTTGCTCTGTGCCTGTGTGTAGTTCTGACAAAAGCTAAAGTGTGGGCACAAAACAAACAGTTCTTTTATATTTCCACTGCTATACACGTAGTTTGCCATACAGTGTTGTGGGGTAAAGAGACACAGAACAAAAAAAAATTGCATTTTAGTTCATTTCCAGCAGCTTTCGCCCTATGAAATTTCTCAGAATTTCAAGAAGTGAGAGAGTAATGACATTTCTTAGGCTAAGAATGTATCCCAGGAATAAAACGCAGGTTTTAACTGGCTTTTGGGTATCTGGATATATGATCATAACCTGCTTTCATGAAAAATCGAACTTCATTTCTGCACCAATTATTTCAGATCCCCCAAATTCAAGTTTTACATTTTGTATTTAAAATGAACCCCAAAAAAGGTAGCAGGTAAACAGAGGCTAATGGGATTTGTGAGAAACACAGATAGTCCTGCAAAATAGAATTGGGGTGAGGACTTTGAGCTTTTCTCCACCCAAGTGCGCCTCCTGTTCACCAGGGGGCAGCAATGTGAGCCTGGAGTGCTAGGAGGAGAGGAGCTTCTGTGAAGAAGATGGGGAGAGAGAAAGCAGGTGGAGGAAGAAGCCAGACACTGATGGGCATGAGCAGAGAGGTGGGAAGTCGTGGAAAGAGAGGGCAAATGAAAGACACTATGCTCTGTAAGAGGCTGTGTTTCCAGTTCACACTCTGTGACCGCAACACTTTTAGGCCCTTTCTCCACAGCCAGGCTCAAAGGAGAAGGTTGCAGGAAATGCACAGGAGACAGAACTAGTCACAAAATGAAGACCTACACCCACCTCTCCTTACTCGGGTCTATTCCTAGAGGGTAGTTTTCCTGTCTTTGGAGAACAAAGTAACTCAGATTGTTGAGAACACCTGGGGCTTTCCATCGGAGAACAATAGCATCCGCACCCACGTAAGATACAACAGCTGCTATTTCAGAGCAGCCCTCATCCAATGTCCATTGTCCTTCAACGCTGTGCTCACTCTCAGCTGTTGTTTAGGTTCCTACCTGAGCCGCAGTGTTCGAGACCCGTCGGAACTTCCTGAGTGGCCATCTCCTCCCAGAAGGAATAGCAAGTTCTTTGCGGGTGGTGATTGGACTGGAAGCCACAGGCCATTTGAGAATCTTCATAAGAGTTGAAAGCTCCCTGCCTCTGTAACCAAGGGGGAGGGGGGAAGGACATATATTAAGAGGAAAATCTCTATAGTTTAGCCTCAATGGAAAATTATTTTATAGCATCCAGGCGCATGTAAGTAGGAACCAGTCATAGATGATAACAGAATAGAACCAGTTATTGATCATACTCCCCCCCCCACACACACACACCACAATCAAAAAAAAAAAAGTCACAGGAAATAAGCAGTGTTTCTGACTTAGACTATGTACTTATTTTCTTTGTGTGTGTGTGTGTGTGTGTTTTGTTGTTGTTGTTGTTAAGGACCTGAGGATGCAACCCCTTTGGTGGTATTCTCACCCCCAAAGGGTAGCTTGCTAACCCTCAGTTAGACCCTCAAACTGGAGAACCTCTTATGGTCTGTCTTCCCTTTAGCTGCACACAAGAACTCAGCCCTATTGTGTTAGATTCAGTCATCCACGATCTACACTCTCTTCTCCATTTTGCAATTGTCCATTCACTTAAGCTCATTGAAACTAACAGAACAGAATATATTGGCACAGAGAAAAATGACAGTCAAACCCAAAATACAGAAGGAGGTCTTGCGCCCATTAATTCTGACCATATTTTTCATAATATTCATAAAATCATTCAAACTAGAGCTGGATGAAATGTACTTTAGGGCTCATCATCTGCCAACTGACCTAAGGGTGCTGAGAATCTACTAACATCCTTGGGACTGAACGAAGTTGCCTTGAGTTATTGTATATCAGAGGCTGAAGTCCTTGGCCTTCTGTTTCTAGAGGGAACCACAGAATAGAAATGAAGCAATGAGCCCTAGCCAGTTTGGCTCAGTGAATAGAGCATCGGGCTGCAGACCAAAGGGTCCCAGGTTCGATTCCAGTCGAGGGCACATACCTTGGTTGCAGGCTCCTCCCTGGCCAGGGCCCTGGTCAGGGTGACTGCAGAAGACAACCAATCAATGTGTTTCTCTCACATCGATGTTTCTCTCTGTCTTTCCCTCTCTCTTCCACTCTCTAAAAGATCAATGGAAAAATATCCTCAGGTGAGGATTAAAACAAACACACAAGAAATGAAGCAATGACAATTCTGCTGGCTCCTTGTGTTTGAGGCCAAGAGATTTAGGGAAATCATCAATAAGGACACCCTATTGGACACATTTCCTTAATTCTGTCTTAAAACTATTTTTGCTGACATGGTCTTTTAATATTATAAGTCCCTAAAGGAACAACATTCAGGTTTTATTTAAAATCCCCAAGAAACTATGAGTAGTTGGAATCCCACAATACTTTGCAACAGATCAATTTGAAACACATTTTCTAGACTAGCTGTGTGCTTTTGATATCTACCTATTCCCGTCTTCTTATATGTCTCTGGAGTCTTTCTCAAAACTCAGTGCCAAGTATCAGGGTTCTAGGAAAAGGGTCTTGAAGGAGGACATTTTTATTTTGTGGCATAAAATAAAACTCTAAGTTGCCTGTCCTATCTCCTTTGGGCACAGTGTGTGTATCGTTAGCATTAACCAGATCTTTGGGAGATGGCCGTAGGCCATACAAGTAGGATCCAGGTAGATAGATGGTAGGTGGTTAGTTTGTCTCAGGCCCAGCTAGGGTAGTGGGCACCTGAGAGGAACTTGAATTCAGGGTTAAAACTTCAGGCTTTCCCTGCTAAGGAAAGGCCTCTGCAGGGAAGGTGTAGTGTGCAGGGGAGAGATGGAAGGCAGGAAGAGGTGGTGGGTTAGGACAAAGCAGTGAAGTACAGATCTGGGCAACGACCATGTGGCTGCGTGGTGAGTCAACTGCAGGCTTTGCTAACAGCCACGTGCAGCGCCAGCCCGAGTTTATGTGGTTGGCTTTGTTCGTAGAGTCTGTCCTGCCCCCACACCAGGCTCCCACATTGTCAGGGATAACTCATGTATTATTTGTTATTATTTTATCAGTGGAGCTCTGTTTTTAAGATGCAGTTTGTTTTTCAATGTCCTCAGTGGATCCAGAGAACCCTGTTTTTTGAGAATAGGTTTTTGAGGAGACAATGCACCGAGCCTGCCATGAATCGCAAGCATCTTTGCTTACAGATGCCCCTGGAGCACCATAACCCTTGTCACCCAGACACCTGCCAGTACAGTAGACATTTCGCACACTGACCTAATGCCTATTTCAAAGCGTCTGAAAATGACATTTTTACTCAGGAGAGCCACGGAGCCAGTGCCAATTCATTATGAAACTGTCGCAGTTGAGGGGAAAGAAGCAGGTTGTTAGCGGGTCAGAAATCTGGGCAGCACAGCCCCGCCTCACTGCTTTAGAAAGGCTCCACCTGAAACAAGTCCCAGCGTCTTTGTGGGCACCTGCCCCTCCTGGCTGCAACTGAACGTGACTCCAGGAGATGCAAGCTACACCCCAGTCTCTGCCACAGTTTTTAAATATTTTAGGCTAAATATTACTCAACCTTGCCCAGCTGGCATGGCTCAGTGTACACACAGACACACACACACACACACACACACACACATATATATATACTAGAGGCCCAGAGCACAAAATTTGTGCACAGTTAGGGTCCCTAGTGGCTGGGGCCTTCCTTTGTTCCACACCACCCCCTGGTGGTCAGTGCACTTCATAGGAAGCAGTCGAGCTCCTGGTGGGTCAAACTCCAGCTTGAGAGGACAATTTGCATATTAGGCTTTTATATATATAGATATACATATATGGAGAGCTAATGGGTGACATATTGATTTCAGAGTGGAAGGGAGAGACAGATAGAAACATTAATGATGAGAAAGAATCATTGATCTTTCAGCTGCCTCCTGCACACCCCACACCAAGGATCAAGCCCACAACCTGGGCATGTGCCCTGACCTGGAATCAAACCATGACCTCCTGGTTCATAGGTCAACGCTCAACCACTGAGCAACACCATCCGGGCTCTCTGCCATAGGTTTAAGGACAATATCTGACAGGTCCTCCCGCATTCTTCCCGCAGGTAATTACTGAAAGAAAGTAATGCACATCCCACACCCGCTCTATGTCAACTAGCTCAGCATTGTCCAGAGATGGTCGCGTTTCATCCTCATCACAATAGTGCAAGATTCGCATTTTTATCTCCATTTCATAGAAGAACAAACTGAGGCTGTAAGAGGGCAAGCAAATTTCCAAAGGCCACACGGCTAATGAAATCACGAAGCTAGGAATCTGACCCATGTCCATTCGATTTCAGACTCTTTTCTTCTCCTAAGTGCAACATGAAGTGTGTGGGGCTCTGTGCAGATGGCTGAGGACCAGCAGCATCCATCCCATGAGAGCTAGTGGGTGACTTACGGCAATGGGTATTCATGGAACAAATCCGTAGCGTGCCAAGTATTGGGTTAGATGCTAAGAATACAATATGAGCAAGAAATGAACTTTATTCTTAGGAGCATACAGACAAATACACAGGAAATTACAGGGAGGGGATGTGACAGGGTTCAGAGCTGATGTGAAGGGGGAGGGGAGCAGCAGGAGGGACTTCCTGGAGGAAGCAGACCAAAGTACTAACTGAAAAGTTGTGTAATTTTTTAAAACAATTTTTATTGATTTCAGAGAGGAAGGGAAAGGGACAGAGAGATAGAAACATCAACAATTAAAAAGAATCATTTATCGGCTGCCTCCTGCACACTCCACATTGGAGATCGAGCTCGCAACCTGGGCATGAGCCCTGACTGGGAATCGAACTGTAACCCCTTGGTTCATAGGTCAACGCTTAACCTTGGAGCCACGCCGACCAGGCAAGGTTGAGTAATATTTAGCCTAAAACACTTGGTGAAAGGCCTGGAGAGTAAAAGAAGGAGATGGCGTACCTAACAGTACAATTATGAAAGGAAAATAAGAAAGAATTAGGCAGGAGAGATAGAGGTAAGGACTGTGGGGTTTGGGGGTGACAAGCACAAGGGAAGTGGGATATGGGGCCGTGAGGATGCTCAGCATGCAGGGGATCAGGGAGAGTTACTAGGGTGCTGCAGGAGGGTCACAGGGCTGAGGGCCATGAACTCCAGACAGGAGCTTGGCTTCAGGAGTGAGGCATTGGAGGCTGTGTTAGAGGAAGTGACATGGTGAATCAGTAAGTTCTAGAAAGCCTCATTTCACGGACTAGGCAGGAGCAGTGGGTGGGGAGGTTGATGCAGGCACGTGTGTCCTGCTGCCCCACAGAGCCACACTGGAGACTGGGGCAAAAAAGAAACATCAGCACCACTGATCGAACTTCACTTTTTAATTTTGTTTATAATAATTTGGCACTGATGTGATCTTCTCTCCAGTTTATTTCTCTTCAGTCAAACAGCTTTCAGTGCCCAGGTGTTTGTCTCTTACCTCCATCCTTACTGTTCTTCTGCACAGGGCAGGGCAAAAGTATGTTTACAGTTGTTTATATGGGAAATAACACAATCTTATATAATAAAAGGGTAATATGCAAATTGACCAAACAGCAGAGCGACCAGAACGCCTGCTGCCCCTCACCCTGGCTGGCCCCGCCCCTGAGCTGGCCCCTGGACCCTGATTGGGTCTGGGGCCGGCCAGAAAACCGCCTGTGACCCCTTGCTCCAGCCAACCCCACCCCCAATGGCCCCGATAGGACAAGCCAGCTAGACCCCACCAGTGCACGAATTCGTGCACCGGGCCTCTAGTAAGTAATAAATAACAATACAATAATAATTCTGTGTTTCACATACTTAAAACTGTGAACCAACATTTACCCCACTCTTTACATGCCAGTGCACAAACTCCATGTGATTAAATCTATCTTTTCTTTTTCTTAAATATATATTTTTATTGACTTCAGAGAGGAGGGAAGAGGGAGAGAGATAGAGAAACATCAATGATGAGAGATAATCATTGATCGGCTGCCTCCTGCACGCCCCACACTGGGGATCGAGCCTGCAACCCAGGCATGTGCCCTGACCGGGAACTGAACCGTGACCTCCTGATTCATAGGTCGATGCTCAACCACCGAGCCACGCCGGCCGGCCGGGCCAAATCTGTCTTTTCTTAATCCACCACAGAATCTTAGGTTTTAGCCCTCCTGCAGAGCCATAAACATTTGAGACACAATAAATATTTACAGAAGCTGCTGCTTAAAAAAAAATTAAAAAGTACACTCAGAGGCAAAGGAGAGTTGACCCTGGGTGAATAGGCTGAGGGCTCTGCCATCGCAGGCACAGCTCTATCCGTCTAGGGATGTCACAGGTATCCGTGTGCTCCAGCAGGAAGACAGACAAGCCTGGACCTGGGAAGCCTGGATTCGAGTCCTGCTCTGCCCCTGAGGCGCTGGGTAACCTCCAGCCAGGCTCTTAACCTCTTTAAGTTTTTGCTTCCTGAGGAGGCTGGCCCCAACAATCTCCAAATTCCTTTCCGGACTTCAAGCCTCCTTTTTGCTGATCCATCCACATTCTTTCTCCTGACCTTGTGACTAGCAACCTCCACTCCATAAAGAACCACCCTGGGCTGGAGAAGCCTTCAGCCAAAAGTTGTCATCGTCATCACTTGGATTTGTGGCCTACAGTGTCCCCTCAGAATGTCTGAAAGCCTTCATTGTGTTTGTCTTCCTTCTTCCCTAAAGCCATCCTCAAACACTGTTTGTTTTTAAATATACTTTTATTGATATCAGAGAGGAAGGGAGAAGGAGAGAGAGAGAGAAACGTCAATGATGAGAGATAATAACTGATCGGCTGCCTCCTGCCTGTCCCCCACTGGGGATCAAGCCCGCAACCCAGGCATGTGCCCTGACTAGGAATCAAACCGTGACCTCCTCGTTCTTCGCTTGATGCTCAACCACTGATGCACACCGGCCAGGTCTCAAACACTGTTGTGACCCCTTTCCCTACTTTTCAGTAGACAACAGTGAAGCTTAGGACGTTCCTGGCTACTGAACAGCAGTAGGAGCTCTTGCATAGTAGCTGCTCAATAAAAGTTTAGGCATCAAGTAGACAATTTCTCAACTTAAGACCTTTCACCCCCTCGCATGCACTGGCCCCTCCACAATGGGCTGAACAACTGTGCAGACTCCTACTCAAGCCTGGGCTTGCTCGTCCTCGGAAGATGCTGGATAAGCCAGCGCCTCCTTTCAGTTTGTCCAAGGTGTCACAGAGCAGCTCCCAGATCAGCTCCATCTGCGGGCAGAGTGTCTCTGTCCTCGGAAGGACCCTGGGCACGTCTGCTTCCGGAGGGCACTTTTGTCCTGCTCCCTGAGAGGCAGAAGGGAAGGAGGCCAAGCAGGAATGCTCCTTGGCTTAGTGCTCCCAGCAGGGAGGGGGCGGGGGGGGGGGGGGAGGAGGGGGAGGGTGGTGCAGCCACCAGGAGGCAGGAACAGACAAAATAGGAAACTCTCAAAGGGCAGTTTAATTTTAGCCTCAAGGCCAGGAAATTCTTTTTAAAACAATAAGAGTGATGGGCCTGGGCCTTGGTGAAAGGGCAGACCTGACATAGGCAGGTTTCTGAGAGAGAAAACATCCGAAGCGAAGCGCAGAGAGAGGGCCACGGAAACCGGGACAGGAGTATCGGATTCTGCCCTTCGGTGGAAGGCGGTGCGTGGCTCCTGCGAGACCATAGTGCAGCTGGCCCTGGGCGACACACCCAGTCCTTTCCGCATGAGCCCATCAGCCTGAGACCATGGCCCCTCTGCTCCTCACAGGCGCAGTGGAATCGGCTGATGGTGGGAGCTGGGCAGTGCCAAGGGCTCTGAACCCCAGACCATCCCGGGTGTCGGGGCTTGATGCTTCTTTGCTGAGAGATCTCGGATGAGACAGTGTCATTTGTCAGCTTCTACTCACTTATCATGGAGCCTTCAGACTCCCAGGCCTCCAGGCTGACAGCCAGGCAACCCTCAGGAGATGGGAGGGGAGGCTGACTTTGAGCCTCACCTGGGATGTTGGAGGGAGAACTCGCCATGGCTAAACGCCTGGGCAGTAATTCCCAAACGGAGCTCTGTGTGTTTTTTTCCTAAATTGGGGAAGACTAAGTCACTAAAATATAAATAAAGCATATAGATGTGGGCATGAAAGTCTGTTCTGAGTTCTTATAATCACCAGATATCTACAACTCAATTCAGATGAAGTCAGTAGTAAGTCATGTCCTATCCCAGAAGTCAGGAGGTCGGGACCATCCTTCACCTCTTGCCCTCTTTGTAAACTCAGGCAACTTATTTAACCTATTAGACCTTAATTTCCGGATGTTGAGAGATGGTCTCCAGGTTGCAGTCGGGTTCTGAAATTCTCTAGATCAGTGGTTCTCAACCTGTGGGTCGCAACCCCTTTGGGGGTCAAACGACCCTTTCACAGGGGTCATCTAAGACCATTGGAAAACACATATATAATTACATATTGTTTTTCTGATTAATCACTATGCTTTAGTTATGTTCAATTTGTAACAATGAAATTGGGGGTCACCACAGCATGAGGAACTGTATTAAAGGGTCACGGCATTAGGAAGGTTGAGAACCACTGCTCTAGATTGTGCTGACTGCACCCAATCCCCTAGCAAAGCCCTGCTGTCTAAGATGCCGGGGAAACATACATTGTCACTCTTGTTTCCTTCAAATTTTCTGCCACGAAGAGTTGTGGCCATAGATCACTTCCTGAAACATGGTGTCCCAGCAATCTCTCCAGGAGTAAAGTCATCACCATCCCAAGCAATAAGAAAAGAATTTCTTTTTCGGTTTCCATTCACATCCCATTCCTGCTTCTCTAACCCAGAATCCCTTTGCTCCTCGGGGTTCCTGGGGAGAAGGGAAGGGCGTCTGTGTTCAGCTTCACAGAGACATGCAATGGCAGGTCCCAACAGAGCAGGGACAGCCCAGACTCCTCTGAGCACATGGAATCCAAAGGCTCCAATCCTGAGGCATGTGGGGTAGAGGTGAAGAGTGTGCGAGCAGCCCTGGGTGAGAAGGGCATTGCTTCCCCACCCACAGTGCAGTGGGGGTTCCCTTTTCTCCACATCCCCACCAACACTTGTTGTTTATTGATTGACTGATGGTAGCCATTCTGACATGTGTGAGGTGATATCTCACTGTCGTTTTAATTTGCATTTCTCTGGTGATTAGTGACTTGGAGCATCTTTTCATATGTCTATTGGCCATCTGTCTGTCCTCTGTGGAGAAGTGTCTATTCAGGTCCTTTGCCCATTTTTTAATTGTATTATTTGCCAGGGGATGGGTGTGGGTGGGGGTGAAGGGTTGGTGCTGAGTTACCTAAGTTCTTTATAAATTGTGCATATTAATTAACCCCTTGAGATGTCTCATGGGTGAATATGTTCTCCCATTCAGTGGGTTGTCTTTTAATTTTGTTGCTGGTTTCTCTTGCTGTGTAAAAGCAGCCACTATGGAAAGCAGTATGGAGTTAGCTCAAAAATTGAAAATGGAACTATCTTGTGACCCAGCGATTCCACTTCTGGGCTATATCTAAAGACACCCAAAACACTGCTTCAAAAGAATATATTCACCCCTGTGTTTATTGCAGCATTATTGACAATAACCAAGATTTGGAAGCAGCCCAAGTGCCTATCAGCGGATGAGCAGATAAAAAAGCTGTGCTACACACCCTGGCTGGTGTGACTCAATTGGTTGAGCATCATCATGTGCATGGAAAGGTTGCTGGTTTGATTCCCAGTCAGGGCGCACCCCCGGTAGGGAGCACACAGGAGGCAGCTGATGGATGTCCCACACTCACACTGATGTTTCTCTTCCTCTCTCTCTCTCTCTCTAAAAATCAATAAAAATATATTTTTAAAAGCTGTGGCACATTCATACAATGGAATACTACTCAGCCGTAAAAAAAGAAGGAAATCTTACCCTTTGCCACGGCATCGATGGACCTGGAGAGTAGTATGCTAAGTAAAATAAGCCAGTCAGAGAAAGGCAAGTGCCCTATGGTTTCACTTATATGCCGAATCTAACTAATGAAATAGAGACAGACTCAGATACAGAGGACAGGCTGACAGCTGTCAGAGGGGAAGAGGTTTCAGGGAGGGGTAAAAAAGGTGAAGGGTTAAGAAAAAAAATCTCATAGACACAGACAACAGTGTGCTGATTACCCTCGGGAAATGGGGGTGGGGAAGGTAGAAGAGGGCAGAGGGGACATAAATGGTGATGGAAGGAGATTTGACTTGGGGTGGTGAATACACAATACAATATACAGATGGTGTGTTATAGAATTGTACACCTGGAATCTGTATAATTTTGTTAACCAATGTCACCCCAATAAATTCAATAAGAGATCAACCGAAGGACGTGTATGCATGCATATAAGCATAACCAATGGAGGCAAGGCAATGGGGGAGGTGTTGAGGGGGAGGGGGGTTAGGGCATGTGCGGGAGTGGTAGGGGAGGCCTGGGGGAAGGTCAATGGGGGAGGGGGGGAAGGAGACATATGTACTGCTATTTGTAATACTTTAAACAATAAAATGAAATTTAAAAAAATAAAGACCTGGCACACACACAGACAAAAAAAAACAAGATAAATAAATAAATAAAGGCATTGCCTCCCAAGGAGGCCCAATTAAACTGCAATTACTCAAGATAAGGGAACGAGGGCTGTTGACACCATGGGGTTTAAACCACCAGCTGATTACAAGAGAACTTTGATCTGGTGGCAAGAGAGCTGTTTCTCGGGCAGTGCAGTGATGAAGCAAGGAGATTGCTCCACAAGGCTGTCTCCATCGCTCCCCCAGGAGCCCCCTCTCGTCCTGGCAACACCCTTGTATGGACAACAAGTGGGATCATCTCTCCTCCGCCCTCCATGCATCCACCCAACACAATCACAAAGTCCAGAGAGAAACGGAGAAGAGACCGTGAGCCTCAGGAAAGGGAAGTAACTGCAGTCCCCTTAGGGGCCGGCACTGGACAAGCATTCTCTCACCCAGCCAGCACCAGGACCTCACATCTGTCTATTTCGCAGATGAAGACACTGAGGCTCAAAGATGTTAAGGCGTTTGTCCAAGGTCACATGGCTAGGAGCAACAGGCCAGGTCTTTCTGACTCCAAAGCCCACGTGCTTTCCATGATAATTGATCCGGCTACATTCCATAGCTGCCCTGTCCAGGAGGCCCAGGACTGAAGGCATCTGTGTCTAATGTGTGGAGCAAATGGGGCAGGAGTGAGGCCAGGCCCCTTCTGCCTCACCAGAGTCAGAAGGTGGAAATAGAGTTATTTGTCCATCCATTTGTCCATCCATCCATCCATCCACCCATCCATCCATCCATCCATCCATCCATCCATCCATCCATCCATCCATGCATGATGGAAGGAAGAAAGAAAAGGTACAAAAGAGGGTTTGCTCAGGCCATGGAATAATTGGCAAGATCCACAGTCAATCTTAGAGGCCTCTGTGGCAGGGATCGGTGTCTGAGGGCAGGTGTTTGGAGCTCACTTCTGCAGTGCGCTGAGCTCAGCCCCAGGCCCAGGCTACTCCCCTCGGCCATCACTACACTATGGATTCAGATGGCCCGTCAGTACTTCAAGTCCCCATGGAACAGCACAGGGAGGATGAAAGCCAATGCCTAAAACTTGCCAATGGCTGTCAGACTCCCTTTTGCCCCCTCCAAGCTGGCATCCAGCGTGGACTTGGGCATATTTCCATCCCCTATTTATCCTGTGATCACATGTCTGAAATAGCCCTGATTTCACGTCACGTTACTCCAAACTATCAATTAAGCTTCTGATATGTGTGATCCCATTTATACAACGTGGAAATCTTTCATATAATAAATTCACATGTCAAAAAAGTTCTTTGTTGGGCAGTTTCTGAAACCCTTGCTTTCATTAAAACAAAGAAAGAAAGAAGGAAAGAAAGAAAAAACATAGTCACCATATGAAGAGCATTTGATCCAGAAAGAATGGCAAGTGTTCAATGCAATTACCCCACCTCAAAGTACAGGGACGCTCCCTCCACCCAGGGCAAGCATGTCAAACTCACTGCCTGTGGGCCGCAGCAAATATTTTTGAAGCCCAGCCAATATAACAGTATGTAAGAAACATTTTAATAAAAATTTTGTAACTTAATTTTTACAATATCCTGTTATACATAATTATTCATAACAAACTACAACGTTCACTAATGAGTGATGACTATAATCGTGTTGCATTCATTTCCATTCCGTGCCTTAGGTGCAGGTGCACCATTTCTCTCCACTAGTACCAGCAGCAAATATTTTAGCAGCCGACAGCCACGTCATTAGTCTTGGACTGACTTGTTTGGTGTGAGCAACAGGAAATACTTCGCTTTCGGAGAACAAGAAAAATAGGTGTATTTGCGTTATGCTTTCTAATTTGTGCAGTTATTCAGTGTCTGGTAAGTTAATGTTCAAGAAAAAAATACTGATTTTTATTAAAATGTTCTATTATTTTATGTTAATGATGACTCATTTATTTCAGCCCTTTGTATTCAGCATGTCTCTATCGAAATAAACCTACATTTCTATGAAAATTGAAGCTTTTGTGTTTTTGCGGCCCACATACACTTAAACCTTGTTTATTTGGCCCGTGTGAGCCTTTGAGTTTGACAGGCTTGACCCCGCGTCTCATCCTAGGAAATTGTAGCATTTTGGAAAATCCATTTTACCCCTTAGGCAGCCATTCCTGCCCCAACATATTGCTGCATCCCTGAGGGACCACGCTCTGGGGAGGTGAGTGGGCAGTGTCGTTCCTTCCCTCTGAACATTCAAGGTGCTTCCTAAAGTCCCCTTGGCCCCCGGGGTCATTGATCCCCAAGGACCTCCCCCACATGTCCTCTTTGCTTGTGAAGTAGCCGAGGATTGCGACATGTTTGCTCAAAACCAGGAGTGGCCCATCCCTCCCGTTCCTGTCCTCCCCCAGTTCTGCTGGCTCAGTGGTGCGGAGGGGAGGATGACGCATGAGAGGACCAGGGACCAGCGCTGCAAGGGACTTCCAGGGCTCCCCGCAGGCTTGCTGGGCTAGCATAACAGGAAGGAGCGCTTCCTCCCCTGGATGAAAGGGTCCCTGGCACACAACCCATATATGTCCCTGGCCATGTCACCCCCTCCCACACGCTGGCCAGACCACTTCCAAAAGTATTGTTTCCCTACCTCCCCAGCTGTGACATCATGTCATTCATTGTAGTCTCTTGAAGGGCTGACCTGACAAGGGGGAAAACGTGTCCTGAGTTTGACAAGCTGACCCTGAGGCGGATGATGTGATTTCTGTGTGAAATGCGACATTAGTGTCACATCTGCTGCCGATGTGAACAACCCATGCTAATGCTACCTCTAATTGACAAATAAAGAATCCAAGATTTAGTCATCTTCAAGGACCAGAAAATATTCTTATCCTGATTTAGAAGATTGTTTCTTGGACAACTAATGTAGTGTGCTAAGCAAAACCCCTCATGACATGAATATATTCTCAAGATTTTGTTTGTTTGTTTTTAAGATTTCTCTTTCTAAAGCAATAATTTAGCCCTAGCCAGTTTGGCTCAGTGGACAGAGAGTCAGCCTGTGGACCGAAGGGTCCTGGGTTTAATTCCGAAGGTCAAGGGCACCTACCTCAGTTGTAGGCTCCTCCCTGGCCTGGGCCCTGGTCGAGGCTCGTGCAAGAGGCAACCAATCAATGTTTTTCTCCCATATCAATGTTTCTCTCTGTCTTTCTCTCTCTTCCACTCTCTCTAAAACTCAGTGGAAAAATATACTCGAGTGAGCATAAGAAAGAAAGAAAGAAAGAAAGAAAGAAAGAAAGAAAGAAAGAAAGAAAGAAAGAAAGCAATAATTTACAAGTTAACAAAGACCTGCTTTGACCAATCTGTACACACGGCATCATCCTGCCTTCGGAGTTAGCCAGTGGCTGCTCCAGGCCAGGTCTTCTCAACCTGCCCACTACTGATGTTTGGGGATGAATAAATCTTTGTTGTGGGGACTGTACTGTGTATTGTGGGACATCTAGCTACTTCCCTGGCCTCCACCTTCTAGACGCCAGTAGTAGCTCCATCCCCCAAGTTTTGACAACCAAAAGTATCACCAAATACCCGCTGGTGGGGAATGACACAGCTGAAAATGCACTGCCCTCATGGTTTTCCTTTCACCCTCAAACTTCCTAGATCTGGGACACAGTTTCTTTCCTTGGTGGCCCAATCTAACTAAATCAGAGGCCAGGGCACTGGGCAGAAGGACTTGATTTATTGAACTAAGCATCAGGGGTTGGCTCCTCCAGAACTGAGAAGAGGGTGCCTCGGGCTCCGACTTCCTTGCCTGGGGAAGTGAGTGAAGCTCTGCTCGTCCACGAAATCTTAGGTTGGGATTGAAAGTGTGAAACTTGCTAGTTTCTCTAGCGCCGATGTTACAAGTTTACATCCTATAGATAATTTACAGATTTCTCTGGCTGTGTATTATAGTCCAGCCTAACATGGAAGGTAATCCATGGGAGCTGGTTTCTTGAACTTGAATTTGTACTCATAAATGTCATTTACTGATTTCTTTTCATTAGAGAGAAGGTATCTAAGGAAGTGAAAGGACTCTGCTGCTTCCTCTATGTTCTAAAATGTTGCCTCACCAGTGCCAGTGATGGAGAAACTGAGGCCCAGAGAGAAGTTCCGCCCGCGGGAAAGCGCTGGGCCAGTCACTCGGCAGTTCTCTTACCCAACCCTCTGCGTTTGCCCAACAGCATTGAAATTTGCAGTGAAAAAGGATCCTGCATGTTGGTAACGCCTTTCATACATGGGAATCGAGGATGGAGGTAAATGGGTTCTTTGTTTTGAAATGAGTAGAAATCATTCCAAATACATTAAAAACATCCAATGCATCCAGTTGGCAGGGAGCAATCTTTAGTTCAAAATATGCACTTTGAGTAGACTGTTTTGTTTTAATCTCCTGTAATTTTCAGATACCTTGTCTAGGATCATTTAATATTATATCTGCAATTTGTATACTTACAATACGGTTTCTATTTAAGTAGCTAAAATAAAATAAATAGAAATTCTTGTGGCATAGATTTTTTTTTGACAAGTCATTAATCTTGTTTCATTTGATTACAATACTGGTAAAGAGAATTCACATAAGCTGGCATTTTAACGTACTTTTCCAAGTCAACGACACATTTCACCCCAACATCACAAGATTCCTGTTTATTTTAACACATCTCTACAATATCGTCTTTAAGAAGAATGTAGTGTACTTTGTGTTGACCTTAGACAATAGCGTCTGTGGGGGAAATGGGAGGAGTTGTTCCCTGCCAACTTCTGCAGCCGCTTGTGTGACCTTAATGTACAAGGCCCTTGGCAACTCCTACTAAGCAAAACCGACTGACGTGTGTGTGCGTGCGTGCGTGCGTGTGTGTGTGTGTGTGCGCGCGCGCTTTAAAACATATTTCTGATGTAAACTGTAGTCAAAACCCTTTCCTTCTTCTAATGTTTTTAGAACAGTGAATATTTATATGAACACGGAAGCCTTTTTATAAGAAGAAATGTGTAACAGAACAGCCAGAAGAGAGGTGCTCTTCCCTTAAACATAGGGTAGCTTTTGACTAATTAATGTTTCATTTCTACAGAAAACAGTTTTCAAACATAGCCAATCTTGCATTATATGATCCCAGTGGGAGCTCAGGGTTAACTTAAGGATATCAGTGCTAAACACTGCACAGGATCTCAGGCAAGACAGTCAGACTGGGGTCAGGAAAAAGTGCTGGTGGACTGGTGTCTGTTCAGACCCAGAAACGTCCTGGGAAGGGTAAACAACAAACCTGTCCGTCCATTGCCACAGCAAGTACAACCCGTTCAACATTTATGATGGCTGTCTTTGCACCAAACATACAGAATTTAGAATGACTAGTGAATGGTACATCTGCTAATATTAAAGTTTCATTTAACATTAGAATCGATGAATGAAAATTCGGGGATCTCTCTAAATTTATAAGAAATGTTTCTAAACAATTCTGCGGATCTGCACACAGTTCCAGTGAGGCGCCTCCCCTGAGGGCAAGAAATGCCACAGTGTCCTGGTTTAAAGCTTCTTGACCCCTCTTAGTCTACAATTTTTGAAATTTCCCTATAAATTTATTATCACATTTCATTTCTAGTTTCAATCTCTGTAACTAGAAAGCTTGTGTTGTTATTTAGCCTTTCTGTATGAGGTCAAATGTAACTTTCATTATGCCAACAATAGGTCAAAGGTCCATCAATCAGTACATGAAAAATCTTCACCAGGTGAACTGAGCAGTAAAACATCAACTGGCTTTATCCCTTCATCATGTTTGAATCATATTCTCTGACACAGAAACACTAAAACATCTTTCTCAGCCAATCTGTCAGTCTTGGGTTTTTACTTTATATGCTGATCAAAAGACATCATTTCCCAATCCAGCTCTTCCAAAAAAATTCCAAGCTGAATCTACCTTTGGAGTTGGGGCCCTGGCTCCTGGGTCTCAGAGAGGTCAGGATGCAGAAGGCAAGGGGAGGAGGGAGAGAGGCTGGGGGGCGGGGGGCAGGGGAGGGCCTGGAAGAGACCCCACTTACCGCCACCACAGGACGCACTGTTGGGTAAGGGGCAGGGCCACTCACTGCGGAATCCACAAAGTAGCTCATCTTGCTTTCAGCACCTGCATGGGAGAGAGGGTTCACTGAGCCACTGGACGCACCCATGTGGGCGCTGGAAACCACCAGAACGATTCCAATCTTAGAGCTGGAGTCTCCTTAAGGACTGTCAAGTTCACCTCTTTGTGTGAGAGGAAGAAAAACTCAGGAAGATGAAGTGACCGACCCCAGCAACCAGAGACCAGGACCAATCCCAGGAGAGCCAGTCCCCTGATGGCAAACTAGCACAGAGAATGGATAGCCTCTGAGTGATGCAGAAAGCAAGCAGTGAAAGAGTGGAAATCAGACCCTTTGTAGGGTTTCTTGGCAAGAAATCGGTCTTATGTGTCTTTTTTATGAACATCCCCATCCATACTTAACCAGCCCTCCACCCGACCAGGCCTGGCACACAGCAGGCACTCGGTGCACAGTGGTGGCATAAACTAGTTGATAAAGGAATAGAGAAAAGATGGGAGAGAAGGAGAATGGAAAAGCTCTACCAAACAGACATGTGAGCCAGCACCCAAGACACAGAGAAACAGAAGGAAGCCCTGGGAAGGGAGTTAAACAGTATTCATCTTGAAGAAAAGAGGAGGCTTATTAAAGAACTCTTGTTGAGCGGTCTTATCTACACTGAGAGTCTAGATGGCAAGAAAGCCTGAGGAATGTCCTGGATGGAGGGACTTTCCAGCTAGCTGGGGGTTATCGGGAAAACCATTTCTGTATCAAACAGCTTCTGTTGACCCAAATGCTATCTAAAATGCATTGGTTCACACACTTTCATAAACTCAATGTCATGTACTTTTAAAATGTCGTTCTTGAATCATTTAGGAGATTAAATTCCTAGGCATACCATTCTGAGGCCAAATTCCTATTGTTAGGAAGTGACATTTTAGTTTCAACTTAACTGCTTCCCAGTTTGGATTTGTCTGTTCTTATCCTGTATCCTTGCTAACATGTAAAGCCCTCACAACTTCCAAGAAAAATAAAGAGTGCTATGTGTCATACTCAAGTTGCAGTTTTGGCTCACCATCTCAGAAGAGCATGACAGCCCATGAACATACCTTCTTTCCCAAAAATGTATTCAAGTGATAAAGTTAAACAGTCTGAACAACAGGAAATGATCCTAAGGGCTACCACAGAGATGCTAATGTCACATGGTTTAGAGAAGTAAGCTAACAACCTCTGGAGATATAACTTAGCTCAGAAGTAGAGTTTTCTCCCCAAAGAAGTCAAAGTCACACAAACTAAAAAGAAGAAGGAAGAGGAGGAAGAGGAGGAGGAGGAGGAGGAGGAGGAGGAGGAGGAGGAGGAGGAGGAGGAGGAGGAAGAGGATATTAAGGGTAATGAGTCCGTGTTAATCAAGATTTCGTGTCTCCACCTGGCCAGTGTGGCTCAGTTTGTTGAGCATCATCCTGTGTGCCGAAAAGTTGCTGGTTTGATTCCAGGTCAGGGCATATATCTGGGTTGGGGGCTCAATCCCAGTGGGGGAAGTGCAGGAGGCAGCCAATCAGTATTTCTCTCTCACGTTGATGTTTCTCTCTCTCTCCCCCTCTTTCTTCCTCTCTCTCTAAAAATCTATTTTTTTTAAAAAAAAGACTTTGTGTCTAGTTTTTCAGGGAGTTGATCACCACTGTAGGACAGTGCCCACCTCATCCCGGAAGAACTCCCCAGTAACACTGAGGAGAAGAAAAAAATTGAAGTCCTTTAGTCCAAGGGCATTGTTAACATCTGTATCTGTGATCACCTATTCACAGTCTGCTTCCAAAACTAGTGAGCAGCCACCATGTATCAGGCTCTGTGCTGGGCACTGAGCGTGAAGTGGGAATGAGGGCTGTATGACATAGGTGATCATGGCCGCATCCCCACCGTGCCTTCAAAGGCTAGTCTCAGTGAGCTCCATGCTTCCTTCTACCAAAGCATTCCTTATTTCTAATCTTAAAATCAGGTTATAAAGTCCTAATGACTCATACACCCCCACCTTACTGTTTTTGATCTGTTCATGGATGAGACTTAAAAGTTAACATGGATCGTGTCATAATGAAATGACTTATCCAAGACCAGATTCCCTAGGGGAAAGTTGATCACCCCTCCAGGGCTCTGCAGGGCAACCTATACCTTTGGGAAAGGTTCCTGCAAGCCATTCCGGCCCCTCCCCACCGATTTCCACCCCCAGAACCCACAGATCCCCCTAGTCATCACAGGTGTCCATCATACACTCAGTAAGCATGCTGCTGGCTCCCCTGGTGCGGAACTTGTGAATTCGTTCAGTAAATACCTACTATGTGCCTGCAATGTGCCAGGCACTGTTCTGGGCCCTGGAGACACAGGTAGACAAAGATCCCTGCCTCACAGAGCCTACATTCCATCAGCTTCAGGATAAAAGCGAGAAGGCCAGAGTCTCCATCCTCAGGCACTAGAGCAGACAGACCTGCATATCACTACAATACAATGTGATGCGTGGTTTACTAACAATACGGGGAGAAAGAGCGGCTGGTTCCTTCCGCTGGTGTGGGGAAGAGGAAATCAACCGTGGAGCATGGCACAGGGCGAGGTGTGAGCAGACCGCCCTAGGAATCACCCCTGGACTTCCACAAGCAGTAAAGGCCCTTCACTCTGCTGAATTCCTGCTTTACTTACGGAGCAGGGAGAGGAAGGACTTTGGGAAGTGGCAGCCTGGTCCTGAAGCCCAGCTCTCCAAGGCGCCCAGCGCCTCAGCCTGCCAGCCAGCAGCCTCCCCCTCACAGCCGCACTCCATGCAGCCTGGACAAAGGCTCCCTGGCTATCTGCTTTCTCCTTCCCGCTGACAGAGAGGCAGGAAGGCTGCAGCCCACATCTGGTGCACTCGGGGCTGGCTGTATTCTTCAGGCCCTGCTCTGTGAAGGACACTTCCCTGGGGGGGAAAAGCCCTGTGCCCAGGGAGGAAGCTGAAAAGTGGGAGTTGCCAGGGCTCTCATGTCAGGAAATAACTCTGGGACAGAAATGGATTACGGCTTCATTATTTCTTTGGAGGGAGAAGAGAAGAACCCACCCTCTTCCCACTTGTAGATTGTGACACAGAACAGCTGCCGGAGACGTCAACCCTTTTCTTTCTCCAAAAAGCAAAAGGAGTGTTTGGGGCGATTTTTTTTTTTTTTTGGACTCGTTAGCCAAAGAGAATTCCCTCCCACCTGACAGCTATTTGAACATGAGCTGGACCAACATTTTCGTCTTGGCATTAGAAACGTCTATTACCTAAACACAAAACAACTGCGCGATTTCAGACGGACTCCCCCCGGCCCAGGAGCGTCCCCGGGCCTGTCTCAGAGGAGAAATGACTGGAACACTGGGGAACAGGCGTGAAGAGCTGAGCTGAGTTTTCTTGCCTGGGACCAGCAAGGCTGGAGCAGTGGAACAGATGTATCTGAAGTGGCTTTGTCTCCAGAAAGCTCTGGACTGGCCTGCTGTGGCCTCCAGGGCCTGTCTCCTGCCTTGGCCCGCCCCTCACCACCTTGGCCCATCCCTCACTGCACTAGTGCACACCCCATGCCTGCAGCTCCCAGTGGGAACTCTCGGTGGCTCCTTTAAGCATCCCATGCTATTTGTCACGTGCCTGCCCTTCTCGTGGGTCCCTGCTGCTCCCCGGGGCTCACTAGCCCCTTCTCTTCAAGTTTGTAAGCTGATCTCAGAGTTTTCTCAGCCAGGAATTCTTCCTGAAGCATTCCTCACCCTGCCAGGCTGGCTGCCCCTCTTCCGTGTTCCCTGCGTGTGCTTCAGTCATTGTGCCTAGCATACTGTTTTTAAACATCTGCTTCTATTGGCTTCTCCCACTAAACTCCGAGCTGTTTGAAAATAGACACCATGCCCTGTTCATGTTTCTATCTCCGGAATTTCAGACAATGGAGCATAAAAAAAATGCTTTTTTTTTTTTTTTTTTTTTTTAATTAATCACTGCCAGGCCAGCATGGCTCAGTGATTGAGTGTTGACCTATGAACCAGGAGCTCACAGTTCGATTCCTGGTCAGGGTACATGCCTAAGTTGCGGGCTCGATCCCCAGTGGGAGGTGTGTAGGAGGCAGCCAATCAATGGTTCTCTCTCATCATTGATGTTTCTATCTCTCTCTCTCTCTCCTCCTTTCCTCTCAGAAATCAATAAAAAAATATATTTTTTTAAATTAGTGACTGGGTGAATGAATGAGTCTCATAAGAACGAAAAACATAAGAGGTGGATCTGATGTAAATGACATTTGATTTTCAGATCAGAGGATCTCAGTAGCTTGCAGATGTGGGTAAAGATGTACTTGGAAGAAGAGGTTTCTGTGATCCGTTTCTAAGTGAAAACTGCTTCCCTTTGCTCACTACCTGTTTAATGTCACTCATCAGGGAAGCTTTGGCCACGCCTCCATATACACAGCAGCGCCCTGTTCCCCACTCTGACGCTCAGCCCATGGTTATTATCTCCCCCACTCCCACCTATTGGAATTTAAGCCCCTCCAGGGCAAGGAATTCGTCTACTTCTTCACCCTCTATCCTTAGATCCCAGATAATTGTTGAACATAGGACTGTATGTTTAAAAAACTTGCACACACCCTTTAACTCACTTAAGCCCCCTTTTCACAGATGAGGAGAAAGACTCGTAAGGCTATTAACTGGCCAAGCTGAGGCTTGACTCTGGGTCTTCGGCCACCTTCTCTGTCCTCCCCATCCTGGATTTTAGGGATAAAAATGGGCAAGATTGTACAGATGATTAAAAAAAAGTTAACAACTTGGTTTATGTGGTTGTCTCACATTCAACAAAGCAATTTTTTAAAAAATCTTATTGATTGATTGATTTAAGAGAGAGAAAGAGAGAAACATCAATTTGATGTTCCTCTTACTTATTTATTCATTGGTTGCTTCTTTTTTTATGCCATGACCCGCAATCGAACCTGCAATCTTGGTGCATCAGGACGATGCTCTAACCATCGGACTACCCAGCCAGGGCTCAACAAAGCACTTTGAGTTCGTTTTCTGTGGGACTCTGGAGAGAACTCCATTCTTCAGAATACAAGAGACCTACAGCTTCTAGAGCTCTCCACCCTCCCAGGCCACTGCCCTCACCCAGGTCTCTCCAGGGGCAGGTTGAGTGATGCCCAGAATGAAGAGAAACTGGGGAATTGGGGGGTAGGAGCGGGCCAGGCCAAGGCAGGAGAAGAGCAGGAAATCCCAGAGAGCGGGCCTTCATGGAGGCAGCCTCCAGTTGCATGAACTCCACCCTGCGTGGCTGTGTGTCCAGATGATAGTTAGGACATCAGTTCAGCGGTTTTCCCGTTGGCTTATGTGCTCTGCAAGGAAAGACTATGCCTTCTGGTAAATAACCCAGGAAACTATACTTAATTTTTTTTCTTTTGAAAATAATTGTTTTTGCCCAAATAATATACACTTATTGAAAAATTACGGGAAATTCTAAAATGAATGCCAAAACCATCTGAAATCCCACTTTCTAGAGATAATTGTACTAATACTTTGTTCAGCATTCTACTGGGTATTGTTTAATTCACCTATACAAATATAGATATAACATATATCATAGATATAACATATAACATCTGACCATAACTTTACCTTCACAGTTTTATTCTCTGCATGTTGTTTTGCAATCTGACATTTTTTTAAATCAATGTTCGACATAATGTTTGATATAATGCTGTGGACATTTTTATATGTGCACAACATGATAAATATAGTTCTACATCCCAAGTATGGTTGCCAAGTATTAAGTGTATATATTATTCATTTCCTAATGAGCCTCTTATTGTAAAATTAATTTGTACTCAATTCTTTGTCATTAGAAAAGTTCCTAAAACATTGTCTATTCTCATTAAATGACTAACATCAGTGTCGCTGGGACAAAGAATCTGTACATTCTATATTTGAATACATATTGGCACACTGCCTTCCATAACAGAAGCCAAAATACACTGCCACCTACACAGGCATTGTGTTTGCAATTTGACTTTACCCTTTTGTCTTCATATTAGTTTCATAGGTCAAAAATGATGTACCCAATGTAGCTTGGGTATGAAGGTCCCACACAGGGGCTACAGAAGTGCCACACTGCTGTGACAGGAAATGTGGGTCTGTGTTTTCCTCTTTGAAAGCGATGTGAAAGTTAAGTAGACTTGCAATTAGCCTTTCTCCTAATATTAACAGGTTAGGATCCTCGTCAATTTATACAAAAAAGGATATCCTTTTGGGGGTCTGGAATGCAGTTGGAAAAGAATTTGGCTTCCAGAAGGGCTCATTGTTTAAAGGAAACTTGCTCCCAAAGCCAGCACCTTTGCCAAATGAAAGACAATACCGCCACCCACGTTATCAAGGCCACATCTTCCATGTGCAGTGGATGGAGTTTTGATTTTTTCTTCCAAAGAAATGCCACATACATCTGTTTTTAGAAACTCAGACTGCATCTGCAGAACCTGTTCAAAATGGCCCTCCCGTGTTTTTTCACCAGATCCTGAGTTACCTTTCAGAGACAACACACCCAACACATCAGACGCATGTGTACAGGAGAGAACCTTGACCTCCAGCTGCACTGGAACCAAATCTTCTCCCGCCCCCACCACCACCACCACCACCATGGGAACCAAAGCATGGGGACATAACCAGAACTGGCAAATGGAACCTTCCAGAAGCCCAGTGTCTGTGGTCCAGGAAAGTCTGGTGCAGGAGTCCCTTACCATAAATGGCCAGGTTCCAAAGTTCTCCCGTTAAAACTTGCCCCAGCAGCACCTCCACATACTTGCTCCCCTAACCCCTTTAACTGATCCTCACCCCCATTGTAAGCCATGGAGGACTCTGGGTTTTCTTCCATTCTCCTTGCGCGGTGCCTGCAATAAAGCAACCCTAATTCCTCCAGTACAGTTGTGTTCAGGGTTTGGCTCTCTTGTGCTTCAGGCAGAGGATCCCTCTTCCTGTTGAGCTACAAGACTGAGTGCCACCACCTCCAGGAAGCTTTCCTGGACTGAACCCCCTAGGCAGTTAGATAAGTGTCCTTGACCTTTCTCCTCGGTATGTACTCCCACTATGTGCCTACCAGAGTTCATCATACTTCCTGTGTAGAGGTCTGTTTCTGCTCCTGAATTAGGAGTTTCTGGGAAGTAAGGACTGTGTCCTTTCATGGGCACACAGTAGACATCAACACTACACATTGCTGACTAAGTGGAAGAACCCGGACTTGAAATAGAGCTGGTGTGTGCAAGACTCATGTCTCGGTACCTGAGTATATCCAAGAGAGAGAAAATGCATCTGGGACCAAAAAAAGAGTCATTCCTTGTGATGACCTGTGTCCATATGCAACCCATGGTTAGACTTCTTAAACTACAGGCAGAATCATGTTTTCCTCTAAACAAACGGAGGTACCAGATGAATGAATGTGTCTAGTCTTTTCTCATTCTTTTCTTCCTGATTCTCATAAGTAGTCCACTTCTATTTTTCAAATCATTTTAGTAGATCTCTCCCTTGATCTGGCAATGTAACAAAACCTACCAAGTCCAAGTCTCAAAAAATTTGAATTTAAGCACTAAGTCAGATTAGCATCAAATTGAGAGAGCAGAACATTCCTCACTCCCCCAAGGAAACTTTGTGATTACAATAAGTAGAAAAGAGGGGGAAAAAATGGTTAGAGGAATTGAAAATGAATTCCTTCTCACTCCTAAACCTATAAGAACCTCATTTTCTTGACTGAGTACTCCAATATCATGGTTGTAAACATCCCTTCTTATTGTAAGTAGCAGCTCTGACTGATAAAGGCCATATTCTGATTTACGGGCTATTTGGCTTCTGAGTCTTACACTGAATTAGCTAAGTTCACAAAGCAGTTACAGTGAACATCTCAGTCTTGCTTCTCCCCAACTTACTGGTAATTAATCCCCCACCCTTACTTGAATAGAGGCCAGAACATGACTCATATCCATCTCCTGTTTCTCTAAGCAACCCCCACCTTCTAATTAAGCATAACACTTTCAAGTTCTGTATGAATTGACATCGCTCAACGGATCTTTCTTGGAATACTAAAAATGGACGCGAGTGATTATAATACAAAAGGATATTGTTTTGTCCTTCCTCAAAGAGTAACTCACTGATATCTCCTGAAAAAGAGAGGGACATGCAATGGTTCTAGCCTGCTAGCCCATCGCAATTAGGAAACGAGGGGTGCCCCATAGACTGGTTTATGTTTCCTCCTCATGGGAACAAAGCCCTAACGATCACACTGCTGGAACCACATTGTCAACAATGGGCTCAATGGGCAGCTTCGCATACACGTCAAGGCCATGCTTTACAACCGGTCCTATCGTGTGCCCAGCACTGTGTCCATCCTGGCCTCTGAAACTTTTCAGAAAGTAACGCTCTACTTTCCTAGTGTGGGAACGTCTTTTAAAAGACTAAAGGTAACATTCTATAACCTGGTTTACAGTCAAAGGGGCCCTGTCTTCAAATGTTATTCCTCAAGTCCTATATTTAACCAGGAAATTCAGCAAATGGTCGCAGTTGGCCTTCAGATGTACTCTAGTGCCATGCACATAGTAGGTACTTCATGGATATCTGAATAAATAAAGTAAGATGGGGGTTTTTTTGTATTGCTGTTGTTGTTTTTTTGTTTGTTCGTTTGATTTTTTTGTTTGTTTATTTTTTGTTTTTTACTGAGAAACTAGAAACAGAGGAAGAATGTTAAGTATCCTTTGCTTCACAATGGTTGGCATAGCAGAGGGCATGATATATGAGATTCTTAGCCAAATTGAACTCAAGAAAGGGCTACAAGCTGAAGATGTCAACTGTAAGCCAATGGCTGCTGCCAAAGACATCCCTAAGGAGTCTAAAATGTTAAATAATTACCTTTCAACTCATAGAGTGTGGGGCATGTCAGATATCATCTAGAATTTAGATATGGCTCAGGCTGTTAAGCAACTGAACAAAACTGAGAGACACCATAAATAGAGACGTGGAGAGAACAATGAGTGGGGGAAGGAAAGTTTGAATAATGCCCTTTTAAAATGGAACTAAAGGCCCCCAGCTGCCTTAGAGCTCTCGCATCCAGCAGACAACTTCTTGGACTATGTCTGATTGTGATTTTCATGGTGGAGTTTCATTTTCTTTATTGCCTAAATTATAAGGTTCAAATTTCCCACTATAATGCTAAACAACGTGCTGGCATTCTTATATAGGCAGGGATTTTGCAAATTCAATGAACTTGGAAGTTGAAAAAAGTTCACCAGATTCACCCCTTTTTTATTCCAAGAAACTGAGTCCAGAGAGGGTAAGTGATAAGGGGGTGATGAAGCGCTGTATGGTGCAGATCATGGGTTGACCTGGAGCTCCTTACTGAGTGTTTAGGTCAGGGGTGGGCAAACTTTTTGACTCGAGGGCCACAATGGGTTCTTAAACTGGACCGGAGGGCCGGAACAAAAGCATGGATGGAGTTTTTGTGTGAACTAATATAAATTCAAAGTAAACATCATTACATAAAAGGGTACGGTCTTTTTTTTCAATAGTTTTATTCATTTCAAACGGGCTGGATCCAGCCCACGGGCCATAGTTTGCCCACAGCTGGTTTAGGTCATGGGCAAATTTCTTAACATCACAAAGTCTTAGTTTCCTCAACTATAAGAGGGAGATAGTAACACCAACCCTTTCAGGATTATTGAGAAGGGTTATGCAAAATTAAAGTGTTTCACAGAGTACTTTACAGATGGTAATATGGTCAAGAAATTATGGTTATTATTATTGCTACTAGAGGCCCGATGCATAAAATTTGCCCACTCAGGGCAGGGGGAGGGGGCAAGGAAGCGGGGGTCCCTCAGCCCGGCCTACACCTTCTCACAGTCCAGGAGCCCTCAGGGGATGTCCAGCTGATGGCTTAGGCCCACAGAGGGAGTGGGCCTAAGCCATCAGTCGGACATCCTTAGTGCTGCTGCAGAGGTGGGAGAGGTTCCCACCACTGCCACTGTACTTGCCAGTCATGAGCTGGACTTCTGGCTGAGCAGCGTTCCCCCTGTGGGAGCGCGTTGACCACCAGGGGGGAGCTTCTGTGTTGAGCATCTGCCCCCTGGTGGTCAGTATGCATCACAGCGACTGGTCGTTCCACCATTCCATCAATTTGCATATTAGCCTTGTATTATATAGGATTTTATCACAGGGCCTGACATTAGTAAGCATTCTCTAATTAATAGTAATCGTGATTTTTATTAATTCTAATTATTACTGCCAAGGTAGCAGAGATCATTTATCTAGGTAACTGTGCCTGAACCCAGGTGGCCTAAATCCATTATCTTTGTTTTTCTAAAGGACTTGCATTTAAATAATCAAAACCAGGATTCCCTTCACTAACCATTGGTTGAGGAGCATTCATCAAGAGTTTACAGGAGAAAAATGTGAAATTCACAAGGTCTGTTGAATGGGAGTGTGTTTGGATCATTGTTGTGCATGAAACCAAGAAGTGAGCTCTTTTCTTACAGCGGGGCGCGAACTCACTGAGAGATTGCACAGCACCGATGGGGAAATACTCCTAAACCCACACCTTTTTATATAAGTGCCCATCTTTCGTGGAGTAACCCTTTAGCAACTAGATACAACTATAGGGAAGTCGCAAGCTGCTGGGGAAAATATTGCAAGAGTTCTTGTGTGTTCGGGTTTTTGGTTGTTAGAGCAGCCGCTTCCCCAGCTGACAGGCGGGAGACTCACCTGGGAAGCGCGTTACCATACAGAAGATCTGAGGTCTCTCCTGGCGGTTTGCACTTCTAACAAGACCCCCCCATCTGCTCGCTGGATGCTGCTGGTCAGAGGAACTCGCTTGGAGGAGCAAGGCCGTGTCTGGACTAACTTGGTGAAGTTCATGAGTAATTATCACAAGTGTTTCGGAGGCAGAGCCCAGTGAGGAGCAGGCAAGAAGGCTTCTGTGTCACCTGCCGAGCAGACATGTGATTTATAGTTTAGCTGCAGCCGAGCCCAGCCAGGCAGAAGGGACAGCTCAAGACCTGTCCATGCCTCTGGAGCCATGAGCCAGGTGATGGCCACATCTGGCGAGGCTTCCTGCCTTTTCTGAGAAGCTGTGGTTTTTGTTGTGGCGCCTCAACAAACTGGCATCCTGCTCTGCCCGCCTTGACAGGGTTCTGTTTGGATCAAGGATCACCTCAGGCACCAAAGTTCATTGCGAGTGACCTGCATTCTAGTTTTCACAACGTTAAGGGCCTTAACTCTTTTGAAAACTCTTTGGACTATGTTTTGGAACTTTCTGTGTATCTGAAATGGTTGCAAAATAAACATTTTAAATGTTTTAAATGTGCAAAAGACTAAAATCCTGGAGTTTTCTACCTTTTTAATATTCTGCTTGAAAATGTATCCATCTTATTGCTCCCATTCAGAATATTTTCTTGGTAGCAGCACTCCAAGTTTGCTGCTTGACTATAATAAAGAATAAATACTATCTAAACTGTCTCTTCTAAGTTGCTGAGACAGCACTGGCATTTAGTCAACTGAAATGTCAAAGCCACCCTCTCTGAGTATCAAAATTGATCACAAACATCTTTCCCTCACTGCTCTCAGCACCATTTTTTCCACATGCACTCTGAGAGCACTCTGTATCATATCACTTAACAATTACCTCTTATTTTTAAGCTCTTTTCAGATAAGATGTTTGCCTCCCAAAATAAATTGTTACATTTTAAAACTGCAATTTACAGAGTGTCCCTTATGTGTTCATCTCCGCACAAAACACAAGGCTGGGCACAGAGTAGAAATTCACCTGATATTTGTCACAAGAGGGATGGGGTGAGATTTTCTGACCCAGGTTGACCAGACATGGTAGCGTTTCTTTACAGTCAGTGTCTTCCAAGCAGTGAATACTTAATACGCAGATTCCCCTTTGAAAAATAGGCCCAATCCACCGTATTCTCCCAGAGAAAAGCAAATCGTAGGTCTAAACAGAAAAGCCCAGCCTAAAGTCTAAGTGGAGTGTCTCAAAGCTCCTGGGGGTCCTTTGAGATACCACCCCAGCCAGGGGCTCTGGGCTCACATTCCTCTGGCTCTAATCAGCCTTCCCCCCCCCCCCCCCCCCCCGTCTGCGCCCCCATCTCCCACTGAGCTGGTCATAGAACCAAGCCTCAGAATCCTCCTTTGTTAACGACTGCACCATGGCTAAGTGAGGGCCTCCATGCAGAGCACCTGGCACGGGCCCTGGCTCAACCCCGAATAACGTACCAAGTGCTCGGTAAACAGGAAGGATTATCCTTCCTCCGGGAAAGTGGGGGGCACCAGGCATCGATGTAAGAGTCAGCTCTCTAAAGCTGCATTTGCAGAAGAGCAGGAAGAAAGGAAAGGAAGAGGCAAAAAGTGAGTTGTCTCCAGACCTAAATTTCCCCAGGATTCAAGAAACTCACAAGAGTTGCCTCAAGGGGCATTAAATTGCTGCACACCACCTTCATTTTGCCCAAATGTACTAAATACTTGTAAATTTAATTTGCATATGATAGAGAGAGAGAGAGAGAGAGAGAGAGAGAGAGAGAGAGAAAGGAGAGAGAGAGAAGGAGGAAGAGGAGGAGAAAGGGAGAGATGGAGGATGATGCCTAGCTTCAGGGACGTACCCCTTCCTTTTGTTTGATGCAGAAATGGGAATTTTTTTTATTTTTCATTTTTTATATATTTTTATTGATTTCAGAGAGGAAGGGAGAGGGAGAGGAGATAGAAACATCAATGATGAGAGAGAATCATTGATCGGCTGCCTCCTGCACGCCCCCTACCAGGGACCAAGCCCGAAACCCGGGCATGTGCCCTTGTCCGGAATCAAACCCAGGACCCTTCAGTCGGCAATCCGCCACTCCATCTGCTGAGCCAAACCGGCTAGGGCCAGAAATGGGAATTTTGAATAGTAATTAGGAAAAGGGAGTTGCCATGGCAAACAGATCTGTTCACCAGTAAATAAAACCATGAGGTGGTCAGTAAGAAACCCAGCCACGTGTGCACGGAGCTCCCTGTGTAACCAGGAAGACAGGTCAGAACGGCGTATTTGATTCTGAGCAGGCGTTTGCCTTCAGCCTGGATCCCCCCTAGAGACCCACACCCACACACCCCGCTTGTTACTGCATTACTTCACACTCTCTCCACCTTGTTGGCACTTTCACCCTTCAGAGCTCCTAGGCTATTTACTTCTCTTCTGTCATCCGTGTGAGATCACTGCCCACGTTCTTCAGAGATGAAAGAAATAAGGCGCAATCGCGTGAGATCACTTGTTGACAGTGACAAAGGCAACCCCTAAGGGAACCCAAGTACACTTCCACCTTCCTGACTCCCAAGTCAGGGCTGATGCCAGTTCGGACCCTACTCGCCTTTGAACTAGGCTGTACTCAGGCAGGTACCTGTCCCAGGCCCATGCCCTCAACCATTTCTCCAAGGTCACAGAGGTCAGCTATGGAAGGATGGCACCCTGATACCCACCTTCCCTCTCCCAGGCTCTCCTCTTGGACTTCCTGGCACCTCTACCAGCCAGCACCTCCCTGCAAGGAGCCTGTGGGACAACGATGCCCTCTCTGTAATCAGACCCTCGCTCCCCACATCCTCGGCAGCGGAACCAGGACGGAAGAGGCTGCCTGGCTGCCTCCACTGTTTGTTTTTTTACTGCTGAGCTGGCGAGGATGGACGTTGTGGATTTACAATTAGAAGCAGCATGGTTCTTCAAATATTAATATTAATAACGACAATGCTGAGCACATGAAAAGGTCTTTTCATCTTCAAAGCACTTTGAAGACATTAACTCGTTAGCTGGCCCTTCCCTCCCTTGGAAGGACAGGTAGGTAGGAATCTCAGTAGCACCCATGGCCACCAGACAACCCCAGCTGAGTAGCCTGTGCCGGCAGCAGCAGAAGGGGTTTCTGGGGAGATAAAAAGGAGGCCAGGCAATCCAGAACCACAGCTGATGAAAGGTCAAGGTGCCAGCCATTTACAAATCAAATGGAGTTGCCGGGTTATCATTCGGATCTGTATTAACTGTTGCTTAGCAAACATCTCTCTTGTCAGTTGCATGAAGTAGAAAGAAAAATGGCCTTGAGGTTAACAAAATAATGACTCCTAAGATAATAACGATCACCTACAATCCAATGCCTTGATCTCAGGAACCCAGCATCTTGTTCAATGACCCGTCCACATAAAAATGCTACTTTAAAAGGGGGCAGCAGAGACTTTCAACAGTAGATGAGAAACCACAAAATGGAATTGCC